>NC_065444.1:195384338-195689338 GCF_917563875.1 Diabrotica virgifera virgifera
GATTTCGTTAGTTTCATGTTTACTTAAAAAAGTTGAGTGACAAACTTTTTAGTTTATAATTTTAATTAACACAGAAATAAAATATAATTCATGAAGAAGTTTTCCAAAACAATTGAATTTAAAATATGCAATAGGAAAAATGTTATGTGACTTTATAGACGACCGGCACACCCCAAAAAAAAGCTTATTTCTCGAGATACTGATACTAATTTTGGTCATACTTTATATTTTTTATGGTGCTGAAAACTAAAATTAGGGTTGTTTTGAATTTTACGTGGGGAAACATTATCAAAATCGCAACTTTAACCTAAAAATAAAAAAATCACGTTTTTTTGAGTTTAATTTGCTACAACTCTGTTCCATTGTAATATTTTTTTTCTGATATTTTTATAGTATATATTTCTCACCTTTCTGAAGACAATGGGACCTGCTTCAATATTTCTGTCTTGCCATAAAGAAAGTTATAAATTGTTTGAAGTAAAAGGTGCAGATTCTTGAATTGCAAAGTTTAATCGCAAAAGTTGAGTAACAAAATTTGAAATTTAGCTGTTTAATTAATTTTAAGAAGTTAAAATCTAGAGTACAGAGAACAAAATGTTTTATAGAAAAAAAGTGGTGTAACTTTTAATTTTAAGAAAAACGTGATTTCATTTTTTTTTATTTTTAGGGTAAAATTGCGATTTTGACAATGTTTCCCCATCTAAAATTCAAAATAAAACTCATTTTCGTTTTCAGCACCATCAAAAGTATAAAGTAAGACCAAAATTAGCCTTTCACCACACCGTGGTTGATATCTCGAGAAATTAGCGTTTTTTTTGGGGGGGAGTACCACTCGTCTATAAGGTCGCGTAACTTTTTTTCTGTTGCATATTTTGACTTTGTGGCCTTTTTATTGTTATTTTTTAAATTTATTTATTTAAAATATAATTTTACTAAATAAATGTGCAACATAATAATATTCATAAAATTCAAGTTTCTACCAAAATATATAAATATAATATTAAGCTTCAAATCCGGTATACTGTCAATGTTAAAAATGGGCTGCAACGGTCTAGCGCTAGCGAATGCTAGTCCGCGAATTTATTCTCATTCGGCTGCGCCCATCATTTTTTTTACTTTAATCGGAACGCAAAATACTCTTTCTTTATAACAATACTGTTTAAACAATTTTTAACATTTTTTCTTACAAAAAACTTTGTTAAAAACTTTGACTTTTCTTATAAAGGATTGGTTAATTTCAGATCTTAGTGTTGTTAATTAACGTAACAGTGATTTTTTCAAAAAAAGGGGCTATCTCAGACCCCAAGGGTCGTAGGACCTAAAAATTTTTTTAGAAGTTGTGTATTTTAACCATCTTTCAGTATTTTTTATTACCATTTAATTTGATCTAATTTCTACGAAATTATTGTAATTGTTTATAAGCTTAAAAACTGCTATTTATTAACAAATAATTTTGTGTACGTACATGTAATTTTTTTTACTTTTTTTTGCATAGGGTATTAGTATACATCTTAACGAAGGAAATGAGTCCCTGATTATTGAGATACATTCAGCCATATTAACTGGACCAGCCTCAGAACTTAGCTCGTTTTTCAAAAAATTTTATAAACAAATTAAATTTTGCAAAAACTATTTAACAGATCTGGACCATTTTTTGCACACCATTCAAACACCATAATGCCCTCAAGTTTAGGTATATTTAAACATATTTTAATAAACAATAAAATTGTTATTAACAATATTCAAAAACAGTGATTTTGTCGTCCGTTTTGCAATAACTTTTTTGTTTATTAACCGATTTTAACTTGGTGTATCTCATTCGATGTATCTTTTTTTTCTGAAAAAGTTACCTGTGGACGTGAAATTTCTAAATAAACAAGTTTTTAAGTTATGAGCAAAAAACTAAGTTTGACGTTTTGATTGTTTATTTAAAAAATGTTCCACTAAAAAATTGATGAATCCCAAGATGGTAGCCTTTTTGTAATATCTCATACTACACATTTCAACTGTCAAACCTCGTCTTTTCAATTATGTCCAAAAACGGCTTATTTTTTACTAACTTGATTGGTCTAGTTTAGCAACAATACTATTACAGCGATATTGTTAAAGAATAAGGCTATAACATATTAAAAAATCATTTAAATCGGAAAACAGGTTTAGGAAATTCGAGACATCAAAAATGACCTATTTTTAAGGTGTCCGCTTAATTTTGCACCCCAGTGTATAATTGTTCCACTTTAACTCTTATGTTCTAGTAGTGCCTGTTTGACTTATCGATTGGTTTTCCCAATTTTTGTGTTCCTGGTTTCTTGTTCTTCTGGCTCTCTTTTTGGCTCTATTCATTTCCCTTATTATTTCTCTTGGTTCCTGGTTGGTAATTGTAAATTTTTCCATGTATATTATATACTCCTCTTCAGTAGTTCTGCTTCTTGAAAGTTCTTTTATGACGTTTTCGAACTCGAATACGACTTTTTCTTCTAATTCTTGTGGTGTGGGTTGTCTATGGGGGTCATATTTTTGGAATGTTTCCAATTGCTATGCTTACCAATCTATTGCAATTTGTCTATCATTCAAGTTAATGGATCTGGTGTTTAAATCTTCTATTATTATGGGCAGTTTTTCTATATTTAAGAATGTATCCAGGTCGTCCTGGATACATTCCAAGTTTACCCAGATATTGGTTCCACAAGAGGTTTTCAGATTCACTTCGGATTCTTGAGATTGCTATGGTTAGAAAACATTTTCTTGGATTTGAGGATTGAATGCTATTTCTATCAGTATCAATGCAACCAAAGTTCAGTATTACCCTGTACCCGTCTACATTTTTCTGTATAGACCAGCATCCTGATTTTAAGTTCTGCTCTCTCAGCACTTCCTTTTTGTTGTCCGTATCACGTATAAGATATTTCCTTTAAACATTCAAAAGTATTAGTGAAACACGTCGTTGAAGCTACTCAGAAAAATGACACACCAATTATTTTTTATTTAAACACCTAATCTACAAAACTATGTAGCATTTTTTCTTTAAAATAATTTTCCGAAAATTGTTTGTAATCTAGATGGCACCTGGTCCATCCTAGCTTTTTTTGATATGAAATGCTCATTTCATTGATGTAGCTACACAGCACAGCACTGGCTTTGATTTTCGCTAACTGCTCACGTCCTTGTTGTGACTACAATGCACAACACCAACTAAGCCTTGCACAGCTTTCCACATTACACAAGTTCGAACGCTTTAGTTCCCTTGATCCTTCTCATCTGGGGTTGCTTGACAACCTGAAGCTTGAAGTTCTTTATGGTTGGGATGCTTATCAAGCCTCTCTTCACATCTCCTGGCGATTTCTTTAATTTCATTTGGAATAGATTCGACTTTAAGGTCTCTACGTACATCGTCATTCCGAACATACCAAGGAGCACCTACAATATTCCTTAGTATTCGGTTCTGGAAATTTAGAGACTGCGTTTCTAAATTTCTATAATTGCTTTTTTTTAGTACAGCCTCATAATTGTAGGCCTTAGGTCCACACCGGTTTCAATATCTGTTTGTAAATCAGTACTCTGTTCTGGATGAAAAGTTGAGAGTACGTAACTATTAGCCAATACATATTTTTGTACTTTATCTTCAACTGTTTCAGGAAACCCTTCGTCTTCCTGATTATCGCTTTCCTTCTACTTTTCCTTGCAAGATTAGATGCAGTAGTCCATATATTTCACTGTTCCTCATGATATGTGACCGAGATATTCGATTTTGGCTGTTTTTATTGGGATTAACAGCTCTTTTTTTTGGATCTCAGCAAAACACCCTGATTAGTAATGTGGTCGGTATAAGATATCTTCAGGATTCGATGATAAAGCCACATTTCAAAAGCCTCAATTTTCTTGCAGGTGACGTCTGTAAGCGTCCACGACTCTACTCCGTACAACAGTATAGGAAAGATATAACATCGTAGTACCTGATTTTTATGGGTATCGACAAATCATGACATCTGAATAACTTTTTGAAATGTACATCTTGCTTTCTCTATCCTACATTTGATTTCTATGGAATGGTCTCAATTTTCATTGACGTTCGTAGTAAGGTAGGTGTATGTTTTCACTCTTTCTATTTGTTGACCGTTCACACTGATTCGTCCAAATTGCTGTTCCTTCTTAGAGATCATCATACATTTTGATTTCTTATTGTTTAGTGAAAGTCCGTATCTCTGACTGAGTTCTGCGATTCTGTTCATTAACTCCTGGAAGGCTTCAGAACTGTCAACGAATACCACCGTGTCGTCTGGGTATCTTACGCATTCTCCGTTAATTCTAATTCCGGCTTCAACATCATCCACTGCTTCTTGAAATATTTCCTCAGAATAGATGTTAAACATCAGTGGTGATAGCGATACTATACATCCCTGACGTTTGATCTATCGTTTGAACAAATCCATTGAACCCAATTTCCTCATTAATTTCTGAATGGAAGTTTACTCAGTCCGTAAATTTATTGATCAACGTGGGTTTAACTTCATTGGTAACAATTTGCTCACTAATGGTGGTTATATAAGCGTGGAATTGGGGAGTGGTTATATGTATAAGCTATACATTCTCTATTTTTATAAAATTTGTTGCTACAGCTCTGGATATGAAAAATCTAGGAGATCCGAGATTCTGTTTATATCACTTGGCCAGTAAGTGGGTTTGCCAGAGTGCATTTATATTTGTGTCCAGTCACAACATGATGAAATTCTTTACCTGTAGGTGTTGAGAGCCGGGAGCCCTAACAAGTATTTTTTGCATTAATATCTTTGCCAATAGTTCTGGACCTCGGAGGTAAACTACACTATGTCGACATGGTGTTGTTTTGAATCAGTTTTTTTAATCCACTTATTCTATTAGTTGGATTATACAAATTGGTTATATATTATTATTAAAATATTCTCATATTGCCTTTCAACCGATTATGGGATATATCAGATTTTTATTAACATCCTAAGTGCTCCAAATTTTGTTGCAAACACACGCTAAACAAATTTGCTCGAAATGACATAGTGTAGTTTACCTCCGAGGTCCAGAGTTGTGTTCGTGGGTACCTGTCGGCGACCAGTCGTTGTCAATTATTCCTAACCTCACCTAGAATACCTTTAATAGATAAATATATAAGGTATATTTACTTTTAAACTCTTAATTAATATTAATAACTAATTATTAAAATATACAAGGTAAATATACCTTGTATATTTATCTATTAACGGTATTATTTATATAAAGTGATGTTAGGAATTGTCAACGACTGGTCGCCGACAGGTACCCGCGAACGCAACTAATGACGTCAGCGCCAACTTCTTCATCCAAGGGTGCATAATCTTCTCTTTTGAGGTTATGTTTAGGAGGGACATATGCAGCTGCAATGTTAAGCCAGTTAAGCATCTATTCTTAGTATTAATAGTGATACAAGCACATTGTAGGTATTTCTTCAGTTTCAATTTTTTCACGTCCCCAACGGCGAATACAATTTTTAACAGCGACAGCAGCTCCACCTCTGGCTGAATTTTGTTGATGTATATGGCATGATAGATTTTTTGATAATCTTGCAGTGTAATAAATTATTGTCTAATTATTAATAAAAGTTTATTGTATAAAAATCACAAAACCAAAAGCAGTTTAAAATCACAATTATTTGAGAATATATTTAAAAATAAATACAAGAGAAAACAATAATAATTAACATGTCTAAACAATAATGTAAAGCATTAAAAAAGCATTAATGTACAAAGAGTTATCTGGCAAAAGTAATGATTAAACTTCGTTGGGATTCGTCTTCTTGGACCAAACGACTACTTAGGAACTTGAGCTCTTATCCGGCAGGAATTTTGCACATGCTTGCAGACGGTACTGCAGTCATTACTGACGCCTCTTATCAGTGTCGAGTACTTCCTTCCGAGCGATAACATTTCTTGATATTACTAAAAATATAATTTCAATATATTATTCCATTGACAATATTACCCAATATTTTTTTTAACATCTAATATAATGTGGTCCAACCTTTTAGACGTTGCGGGCCGTATTAAATTTGAAATTATTATGAAGGGCCAGAGAACTCGACTCGTTCAAAAAAAGTTTATTTAAAAAAATAATATACAAACGAAATATTATTTACAAGTATTTTATTTGATTTACAATTTACATGTTATGTTTAAAATTTAACATAAAATAAAAAATCAATGGAATATTTGAGGCAAGGGTTTATCCTCTACTAACTGTTGCACATCTATACCTATGCTAGTCGTAGTGAGTCCAATACACGCTTCCAGAGAATCGTTTTCCATGCGATTACGTGGTTTAGATTTAATATGCTTCAAAGCAGAAAATGTACTTTCATATATATACGTACTACCAAACATTGAATATAGTTTCAACGCAAAGTTACGAAGTTTAGGAAAACGATCCTTGGAGACTAACTTCCAAAAGGTACTAATGTCTTCATTTTTCTTTGCTTGAAAAAACGAATCGGACTGTAGTTCGCACAGCTCTAATTGGTATTCTGCTGATTGGTTCTGGATATACTCCCATTGGATTGTTAAAAAGCTCAAGATCGGGTTTTAGTGTATCAAATTCCGAAAACCTTTCATCGAATTCTCTTTTTATTTCTGTAAGAACTTTTGCAAACCTCGAGAAACCGACCATGGTTTCTTCTTGATTTATTTCGAAACACGCAGGAAAATGTGTGAGGTCGTTTATTTCATGCAGTTCTCGAAAAGATCAAGTTTTTTGCGAACTGTCTCTGACCAACCAACTGTGATACTGTCTTATTTTTCACCTGGAGTTGTAGGTTTAATGTGTTCAAGTGAGAGGTACTGTCTGTTAGAAATGCCAGTTCATGAAGAAATGTTTTGTTCTTAAGCTTTGATATAAATACGTCCGTGTTAATAACACTTTCCGTTTCAAAAAACAGTAAGATATCTTTTCTTAAAGAAAAAAAATTTTCTAGGGCCTTTACTTGCGACCTGCACTCAACCAGCGTATCTCTGAATGTAGGGGAACGTCCTTATATTCAGTATTTAATTCCTCCAAGAAAGAGATGAATTTTCGGTGCCGATGAGCTCTGTTTCCTCCTTTTAAGCTGTTTACTATCTGCACTACAGTTTTCATAGTATCGTTGATTTTAATTATCTTTCCACAGAGAGCCTCTTGACAGATAATGCAATGAAACATAACACGGTTAACACCATTTTCCCACAAAAGTCCAGAAAATCCCGTTATGCGTCCCGTCATTGCTTTTGCTCCGTCGGTGCAAACGCAAGAGTACTTTTGAAAACCGCCTATATTTTTCACAGCGTCACTAACTGCTTCAAATATATTTATACCTTTGGTCCAGTCTTCCATGTGGTGCAGTTTTAGAAGTTCCTCAGTTACACAAAAATCTTCACTGATGCATCTAACAAAAATTAATAGCTGATTTTTGTCAGTAATATCAACAGATTCGTCCAGGGCTAAGGAGTAGTACAAACATTCACGAATTGTGTCGACCATTTTTTTAAATACATGAGTATTCAGCTCATCAACTGTTCTAGATACAGTTTGATGGTAAACTGTAACACATTCAAAATTTTTGGCCATCTTTTTATCTCGCTGGGCAAAGGATCGCGCCATTTTAACGGCACACTGCTTGACCATTTCTCCATTTCTAAATGCTTTTTTGATGCTGCTAAGCTTGATGATTGAACAGCTGTCGGTTTTGTAAATAGAGATTTTTGTTTATTCAATTTAGCTTTAAGTTCTTTTACAAGAGTATTGCGAGCTTCACCTTGATACTTGTCGTATTTTGTTTTGTGCTGGGCTTCATAATGCCTAATAATATTGTATTCTTTTGATACCGCGAGTACTTGACAACAAATAATGCACTGAGGTTTGCCTTTTAATTCGATGAAGAAATATTGATTTTCCAATTTTACTTGGAACGTATGATTCTCTTCGAACATTTTGCGTTTATTGGCACTACTCATTCTGAATTTAACATTCAATTTATTCGCCACTGTTAATTCAACACGACACGTGCAGCTGACTGAAGCTAACTACCCGCTCGTCGGGAGTGACGAAAAGTTAGACAGGGTTGGAACAGGTAAAAGTTATCAAGGGCAATATTTTTGAAATGTGTTTGCGGGGGCCGCAATTTAACGAGCCTCGGGCCGCATGCGGCCCGCGTGCCTGAGGTTGGACCACACTGATCTAATATATATTTTTAACCGTAAAAGCACGTCCCGACCTGACCACCTTGGATCAGACCGCTGAAGCATGTGTAGGCTTGTCGCACGACAAAAAAACGGTCAGCCCAACAGTCAGGCTAGCTATTCCAATAGCCGGACCATTGGGTTTGGCTATAAATTTTAATAATCCGTTTACACATGAATTACGCATAAAACAGACGAGCAACTCTTTATAGCCCCAATGATTTTGTAATGGACGCCACAGTAGCGAGGATCGGCGAAAGTGGCTGGCGACAGTGGCTGGCCAATGTCGTCGATCCTCGCCACGTGGCGTCCATTACAAAATCATTGGCGCTACAAAATCGCCTGTCTAAACCACTTTGTGGATCCACAGAGTAGCGCTGCAGAGTGGTTCGTCTGCTTATGCACTTACGTGTTAATTAAAAGAATTTACTACCTGGTGCTGTATATTTTAACATGTTGCATTTTTGTACTCCCAATTATGACGTTAGAAGTTAAAATATACGGCTTATACACATTATGTTTAAAAAAATGTAAGGAAAATAATAATGTTACCTACTTATAGATACCATTTACCATATTGGTAATACGTTGTTTATTTCGTTCTTTCCTTATTCATTAACATACAAATGCATAAGTTTAATATACCTCGTCTAATTTACTTACCGTTGCACGTCATCCGCGCCATAGCCTGTGACATGATACCAACACGAAATATTTAGGCGGTGGGCGTGTTCTTTTTTAGAATCAAAATGATTCTAAAGGGGAACACACCTACCGCCTAGATATTTCGTGTTGGTATCGTGTCACAGGCTATGGCGCGGATGACGTGCAACGGTAAGTAAATTGGACGAGGTATAGTTATTTATGTATGTACCAAGTCAGTAAAGTGACTCTTTATCGAACGAGTCTGATATTACGAGAAGAGCGAGCGAGGTGAGTAACAGACGAGTTCAATAAAGACTCTTTACTGACGTGGTGCATACAAAATTTTATCGCCAACATAATTTGATATTAGTTTTAACACTTACTTGTAATTTACAATTCAAGAACTTTTTAAATTTTAGACGTAATAATAATTTCATGACAGTGATGACAGATATCTTTTTCAAGATGGCCGCTTTGGATTTTTAATCGATAGTTGTTAATATTGAATAATTACTAAATCGGTAAAGTAACATAACAGCTTTTCGAATATGTAAAAATATTTTTTTTAGGGATAATAATATTTATATAAATATCTATAATTACAAAATACTACAGAATTTCACTTCTTGACATAAATTTAATTGATAATATCGCAAATTTTGTAAATTTACACCTCCACTAGTTTCATCTGTGTTTATTTCACAACGTATTATGTTTTCCATCTTTTGCGATATTTTGCGGGTTATTAGCGCGCTCATCACTGTATAATATGAAGGTATGTAAATATGGCTTACATTCACCTGTGCAAATATGTAGGTATGGCTATATCAATACGACTCGATTATCAGAAAAAACCGGTGATCTGAAGACCAATGTCCCCCAATTAGTTCGGATAATCAACTCTCTACTGTAATTCCAAAAAAACTAAATTTTGTGTCACTAAAATATTACTATTGAAAACTCAGTTTCGTTTTAAAGCTATTCTTTGTGGCAATTTATTTTTGTAATTGCATACCACATAACGAGAAACAAATACATTTATAAAATTGGAACGACTTTATTTGATGTTTTAGCTATCCGATCGAAAGTTTTTTCCACATACAATTTTAAAAAATTAGCAAAACTTCAAAGAACGTGGTTCCAATTTTCCGATTGTAGTTAATTCTTATTTCACAGTAATTAAACATATCAGTTAGCATTTTAGTGTGAAATAATTTTTTTTGTCTACATACTAAAAATAAAATGTCTTATCCTGCAATGATTGGTTATATCTACTATACTTTTCTACGACAAAACTACATTAGGTAGGTATCACAATAGTATCTACTTTTACTGTCGAATGATTTAGTCAAAACACAACCTTTATGTACATTTTTAAACAAAAAACAGTAGTGATAGTGAGCATTAAATATAAAACAACTCAAAAGTTGAGAGAGTAGTCCATTATCAGTCTGTGTGCAAGTGCACTATGTCATAGGTAGTTAGTTAGCTCCAAAGTTATATCGCCGTTGACAGTCAATAACAATTTCAAAGAAAAAATATACATATGACTAAAAGAAGAGTTATTAATCGATTAATCATGATTCAAATGCTTATTGATTTTAATTTCTTAATTTTAATTACTCTATAAAAATGCCTTACGTGCGATTATCAGATAGAACAACAGCAACTTAAGGAATTTATAGGAATAAAATGCAAATATCGAGCATCTAGTTTTATTAAATCTTCCCCAAGTATACTTTCGCTAACTTAGCATCATCAGGGGCATTTCGTCAAATCAGGAAGATATCTCATCAAAATGCAACATTGGCAAGAGAGAAATTTTTAAAATTTGCAACTAATAAATAACATAAAACACACACTGGACGAAGGACAAACAGATCAAAAATTAATTAAAATTATGCCGGGTACTACATCTTAGTAAGTCGAAAAATGTAACATTGTTCTTACAATTAAAAATTTCTTACAATTAAAAATTTCTTTCTTGCCAATGTTGCATTTTGCTGGGATATCTTCCTGATTAGACGAAATGCCCCTGATGATGCTAAGTTAGCGAAATAATAATTTTAATAAAACAAGTTTTAATAAAACTAGATGCTCGATATCTGCCTTTTATTCCTATAGATTCCATATATTCGAGCATTCAATCTACTTCTATTTTACTTAAGGGGATGGGTACGAACTTTCGGCCTCAATGCTATTTAAAAGGGATTCATTTTTTTAGAATCCTGAGAAAACTAATAGGTATTTTTGAAAAATTTAAACGCAGACTGAAAGATTACGTTATTACCGAGGGCCGAAAGTCCCTGAAAACTTTTATAATGTTTATTTTAATAAGTTACAGGGGTGAAAAACTATAAGAAAATGTAGTATGATTTTTAATTTCAAATATTTTATTCAAAAGAAACTTTTTATTCATTCTAAGGGACTTTCGTTCCTCGGTAATAAAGTAATCTTTTATTTTGCGTTTAACTTTTTCAAAAATACTTATTAGTTTTCTTAGGATTCGAAAAAAATGATTACATTTAAAATATATTGAAAATTTTGGCATCCGTCAAAATTTTGCATTTTGTTCCTTTTCCCTTAAGGAATTGTTTCAAAGACATATGCAAAACTTGTTGAGTTAGGAACTTGAAATTATATTTCAAGGATAAGTCGTGGATGATTAACCATCAAAGAGCAAGATCACTTTTTTTATCTCAAATAGCCAGAAAAACATCCCACAGTGTCGCATTCAAAGCTCCTAAGACCTGTAGCTTCTAGAAGCTTTTTTTCGAAACTATCAGAAAACGACTTCATGGTCGATAGTAACTCACCAGAAGACAACTAAGCAACATATCATCATGATGGAGCTGAAGTCCTTAAAGCGACCCTCTCAAGCTTTCTGCATCATTCTAATCTGTTCCTTGCTTGGATTTTCCAGTTGGAAACACCGATTTTCTCAACATTCTGGTTAGTTTGTCTATCCATCTTAGCTTAGGTCTACCCCGTCTTCTCATTCCCACCGATTGCGCTGTTAGAATCTTCTATATCATGTTCGATTCTGGGGCCCGGGCTATATGTCCTCCTCACTGCAGATGGTTTTGCTTGATCATAGTGATAATATATCTTTTCCACCAGTAAAGTTATATCTACGCCTCTATGTTCCGTTGTCGCAGACGGCTCCGAATATCTTGCTCAGTCTCAAACTTTCTTTCAAAAATCGATAGTGAGGATTCACCTGTTTTGTTTAAGAGTCCATGCCTCTGATCCATATGTGAGAAAGGGGGCTAAGTAACATAACATCGCCTAAATTGGCGTCTTGCGCAAGTTACAGTACAATGACCGCTACCATCCAGTAAATTCTACCACGTGGAGTCAACACGAGTCTACCGCTTGAACATTCTGGACCTAATTGCGACGTATTGGACAGCAAGATCAGCAATTATAAAATTATAAAACACCATGTGAAAATCAATATTTTTCAGTCTGATTTTAAATTATTGAGTTGTCACTAAAATCTTTGTGTGTCGAAATAAAAGTTTTAATTGTGAAGTTTAGTTTTTTTAAAAAGTGTTTTTCCAAAGAACATTCATAATTGGCGCAGAGTCAGTGCGGAAGTGGAAGAGTCTTTACAGATCCTCGTCACTTTTAAGTGTTTGTCCACTGTTCCAAGAACCAGCCCCAGGGAAACCATTGCAGAGTTCACCCGAGGGAATTAGCAGTTAGAAATAGAAGTTAGGAGCCTTCAGGAGCAAAGGAATGCACATCGGCATCGTCTTTATCCTGTAAGCGATTTTTATTATTACTTAGAATTAAGAAGATTAATTTTTGAAAGAGATATTAATAAATCAGACTCCTCTGAGTCCTTAGATTGAATCAGAGCTAGATTAAGAAGATAAAAACAAAGATTTGAATAAATTAATAGAAAGATTAAAATAATTTAGAAATATCTCCTCTAAGTCCTTAGATTGACTTTAGAGCCAGATTTAGAAATTTATTTAAAGAAAAATTTGAATAGCTTAATAAATACTATATATTAATAAACACTAGAGATTAATAGATAAATAATAAGCAGTTTAAGATTGATATATTTGAAATTACTATACGTATTTGACTATTGACTATATATATTGAAATTTTTTTAAATATGGCAGTTCCACAATTTGATGTGAAAAATTTATGCATTCTTCCAAATTTCGACGGAAACCCAAATGAATTACATGAATTTATTAAAGTTTCTACAATACTTCTAAACCATTATTATGATAGACTAAATGCAGCTAATATCCAAAATAAATTTTTGCTTCATGGTATTATAAGTAAATTAACAGGTAGAGCCAAAGAAGTTATATCTGTATATGGATGCGAAACTTTTGACGAAATAAAAAATGCATTAATTCAAAATTTTGGAGACCAAAGAGACGAAAATTCGCTTACAAGAGACTTAGTAAATTTAAGACAAGGAGCAACAGAATCTATCATGCATTTTTACGAAAAAATAATGGGACTTTTAAGCTGTATCAACAATTACTTAGAATTACATACTGTAAATGCCGACATTAAAAGAAGCAAACAGGAATTTTTCCGTCAACAAGCTCTTACAACATTTTTAGCAGGCCTACGAGAACCAAGGGGCTCCGTTATCAGAGCAATGAGACCAGGAAGTTTAGCGACGGCGATACAATACGTACAGGAAGAAAATAATGTTAGATATCTTCAAAAAAATCAAATAAGTCAACCTTCAACATCAGGAAGAAGCGAAAATTATCAAGAACGCCGACCTCAGAGACAGCAAATGCCTTTACCTGTCCAAAAACCATTTTATCAACAGCAGAATTTTGCACCTCCACAATGGCAGCAACCAATCAGGCAATTCTACCCACAGAATCAGTTTCAACAACCCCATCGACAACAAAACTTCAACCAATTTAGACAAAATTCAAACCCTCCAGCATTCAGGACCCAGAACCAGTCAAATGTATGGGCACCCAAACCCGGACTGCCAAAGCAGCCTAGACCAACACCTATGAGTGGAATATCAGAAACCACAACCGGAGGCCGTCAAAAATTTACACCAAATTACCGAGCACAACCAAAATTCACCGTAGAAGAACTTTATAATATACAATGCCACGGAGATGAGCAAGAAGAGAATGCCGACTACAATGATTACTATGAACCCGAATACGACAATTTTCTACAAGATACATACGAAAATCAACCAACCGAATACGAAGAAAACGTAAATTTTCGAGAGGACCCACCAGAAGCAGCCGAAACGTAATTGAACTTCATTCATTTCCCGACAAGAAGGAGCTACCTTACATCGAAATTTCTGAGCCTTCTTTACGACTTTTAATCGATACAGGATCCACAAAGTCATTTCTTAATCCAGAAATAGCTTCTTCATATTTTCCAAATTATATAAAACACGAACCCTTCATCGTCACATCAATTTTTCAAAATTATTCCCAAAAATATTGTGCTGAAATTCCTTCATTTTCAGAATTTAATTCTGACAGCAAAATGAAATTTTATCTCTTCAAGTTTCACAAAACTTTCGATGGTCTTATTGGCCTCGATAATCTAAAACTTTTCGAAGCCCAATTAAACTTTCCTAAATCACTTCTAGTTACAAAAGATTCTACAATCCCTATCAAATATTATGAAACAAACAAAACACAATTTTATTCCATCCATTTGGAACCAAATTCAATTAGCCAAGTCAAAATTCCAGTCAAAGAAGAAAAAGGAACCATCATTATTCCAACTCAAAAAGTACAAGGCGTCGTAGTAAGAGAAGCCCTTACTAACGCCGAGAACCACCTCGCCTGGACCGAAATTGCCAACTTCACGTCAGAACCCATTCACCTTTCTCTTATGGAACCACTCGAAAGCCAGGAAATAGACATTCAAGATTTCCATATATATTCCATGGAAACAACCTCCGGACCAGACTACAGACAAGATATCGACGACTTAATTAAAACTGAACATCTTAACGAAGAAGAAGAGGATCAAGTTCGTCAACTATGCCGAAAATTCTCCGATATATTTCATCAACCAGACACTCCTCTCAGCTTTACTAACGAAGTTAAACACCACATCAAAACCAAGGATGAAGAGCCTGTATATACGAAATCATACCGGTATCCGTATGTGCACAAAGAAGAAGTAAAGAAACAAATCTCTTCAATGTTAGAGCAAGGGATCATTCGACCAAGCCAATCGCCATGGTCCTCGCCCATCTGGGTCGTGGCAAAGAAACCAGATTCATCCGGTAAAATAAAGTGGAGGATAGTGGTAGATTATAGAAAGGTCAACGAGAAGACAATTGACGACCGATACAGAATTCCTCACATTAGCGATATTTTGGACAAATTGGGAAGATGTCAATATTTTACGACCCTCGACTTAGCGAGCGGATTTCATCAAATCGAGATGGCTGAAGAAGACATTCCCAAAACAGCATTTAATGTGGAAAATGGACACTATGAATATTTAAGAATGCCATTTGGACTTAAGAACGCTCCGTCCACGTTCCAACGTATGATGGACAACGTATTGAAGGGACTTCAAGGAGAAATATGTCTCGTCTATATGGATGACGTAATAGTATACTCAACATCATTACAGGAACACATAGTAAATCTCACAAAAGTATTCCAACGATTAAGAGAAGCCCGACTAAAAATCCAAGTTGACAAATGCGAATTTTTAAAAAAGCAAGTTAATTTTCTGGGACACGTAGTCACACAACAAGGAATAAAACCGAATCCAGCGAAAATTGAAGCAATAGAAAAATATCCAATACCGAAAACAGCAAAAGAAATTAGAGGATTCCTTGGACTCTTGGGATATTACAGAAAGTTTATTCGAGACTTCGCAAAAATCACAAAACCTCTAACAAGATGCTTGAAAAAGGACGCAAAGATCGAACATACACCCGAATTCGTAGAATGCTTTGAAACATGCAGGAAATTATTAATGAATGAGCCTTTATTGCAATATCCAGATTTTTCCAAACCGTTTAACCTCACAACAGATGCCAGCAATTTTGCTATCGGAGCAGTACTTTCCCAAGGACCAGTTGGCAGTGATAAACCAATTGCCTTCGCTTCCAGGACACTAAATGAAACTGAGACCAAATACTCAACAATAGAAAAGGAAATGCTAGCAATGGTGTGGGCAACTAAGTATTTCCGACCCTACCTATTTGGAAGGAAATTTAAAATACTTTCAGACCACCGTCCCTTGCAATATCTATTTTCCCTAAAGGAACCCAATTCCAAACTAGTACGTTGGAGATTAAAATTAGAAGAATTTGACTACGAGGTAATTTACAAAAAAGGAAAAGCTAATACCAATGCCGACGCACTGTCTCGAATCGAAATTCACACAAAGGAAACTAAGGACATCGATTCACAAATTAAGGAAGTCTTTGACGACTTAGTAGACATGGAAGACGATGGATGGTCAACGACTAATAATCCAGATGCAGATCGAATAATCGACGAGATTGTAGAAGAAAAAGCAACAGAATTAATCCAAAAAAACATCCCAGAAGACACTGTTGAAAACGAAGATCAAAACATCCAAGAAGACACTGTTGAAAACGAAGATCAAAACATGGATGAAGACGGAAATGAAACAATACATACAGCAGTAGAAAACCCAATTCTTGGTATACCTATTTCGGAAAAACCACTTAACTTCTACAATAACCAAATTATAGTCAAAATCGTCAACTACAATCCACGACCTCCAGCAATTATACAAACCTTTCCGAATAAAAGACGTTACCATATCCAGCTATCGAAAGATCAGCTAAAAGCTGATACCATAAAAATTTTTAAGGAACACCTTAACCCGAAAAAGAAGTATGCAATTTTATTTGAAGCAGAAGAAGAAATTTTTGCAGAAATTTGCGAAATTATCAGAAAAACTTTTAAAAACAACGCATATGACTTAGTAAAATGTAATCTTTTATTGGAAGATGTTAACCTAGAAGAACAACAAAAGGAAATTATAAAAAACTATCATGAAGGTAAAACGAACCATAGAGGAATAGCTGAAACAGAAAGCCAAATAAGAAGAAAATATTACTGGCCTAATATGAAGAAAGACATAGAAGATATCATAAACTTCTGCGATATATGTCAAGAAAATAAATATGACAGACTTCCTCCCAAACCAAAATTTATGGTTACACCAACTCCCACTAAACCACTGGAAATAGTTCACATCGATTTATTCCAGGCTGATGGACAGAAGTTTCTAACCATAATAGACGCATTTTCGAAGTATGGACAAGCCTATCCAATAAATGGAGGAAACGCAATCAATGTACTCAACGCCCTACTAATTTTTATAACCCATCATGGACTCCCAACAATGATAGTAGCCGATAATGGTACGGAATTCAAAAATGGAGTGATACAAGAATTTGTAGACTCCCATAAAATCTCAATCCACTATACGACACCAGAGAATCCGCAATCCAACGGGATGATTGAGAGATTTCATTCTACATTAATCGAACATCTTCGAATCCTAAGGAACACCAAGGCAAAGCTCCCGATAAAAGAACAAATGCTATACGCTATAATTGGGTACAATAATTCCATACATTCCGCAACGAAGTTACGACCCATTGACATATTAAACGGCCATATCGACGCAAAAGATCCCTTTGACGTTGACATACAGAAAGTAATACTGAATAATTATATTCAGAATCATAGAGAGATAACAAAGGAATTATACAAGGAAGTAAACCAGCATATACAAGAGAATAAAAATAAAGTCATCGAAAATAGAAACAAATCGAGACAGGACCCTATTACGTATAAACCAAGCACAAAAATCTATACACGAAAAACAGTTACCAGAAATAAATTACTTCCGCGATATTCCGCAAAATATATAAAAAGAAATAACGAAGTGACTGTAAACACATCAAAAGCTACAGTTCACAAGAAAAATATAAAACATCAACCTAAGTCAAAAACTAATTCTGAACCTTCCCCACAGGATCACCCTGACGATGGGAGAAGAAGTGAAGATCAAGGACCTGAAAGACAACCCAGGAATAATTCCCCTCAACCTGGGACAAGCAAAGATTCATACTAGCACACACGATTTTGTACACTTTTTCAAACTACTACCAATAAAAGAAGAATTGGACAGAATTGAAACCCAGTACGATGCAGTGACCACAGCAATTCAAAATGGACTTAGCCATCCGTATTTTAGCAGTTTACAAAATTTTGACCAAGCTCTTAGATACCAATTGAAATCAGCTCAAGAAAAATTCTCAACAATTTACCCCTATAGCAGAACAAGAAGAGGGCTAATTAATGGACTAGGAAGCATTATCAAAGCAATTTCTGGAAATTTAGATCAAGATGACGCAGAAAAATACAACAATGCTATAGAAACCTTACAGACGAATCAGGAAAATCTTATAAATCATCTAAATCGTCACATTAGCCTGAACAAGAAGATTATAAAAGAGTTTAACGAAACTATCACATTACTAACACACAACCAAGAAATAATAGCAGACGAAGTAAATAATATCAGCACGAACCTCAATACATTTATTTTTGACTTCAATCATTATTTGCAAGCAAGGAATGTTCTGGACCAATTAAATTTGACCCTTCAAATTATACTTCAGTTACTTAATGACCTAGAAGAAGCCATTACATTTTCTCGTGTAAACACTCTCCATAACAGTGTGATCAAGAAAGACGAAATAAAATGGATAATCAATAAAATGCTAGAGCACCATAAGGCAGACCAGCTTGTGTACATCGAAGACGAAGACATCCTAAAGTACTACGACATCATCAAAGTAGACGCCTATTATTCAAACAATACTATTATATTTATCCTTCATTTTCCTGTCCTACATCCTAATTCCTTTACTTATTATCATTTATTTCCTATACCTACCGCAAATTCTACTACAATCATTCCTCCCGAGCCATATCTCCTCATAAGCGAAAAATCCTTTCAATATTTGGAAGAACCATGTGCCCGAATCGACACAAGATATCTTTGCCAAGAAGGAACAATGCTGGAAGCAACAAAAACTGACGACTGTATCAAACAAATCCTGCAGTTGAGCACCCAAGAAGCTTCTTGCCAATACACCCCCGTCCAAACTCGAGATGTCATCATACAAAGACTATCAGATGCCCACTATATAGGAATATTCCCCGAACCAACCAAAATTACAACTCGATGTTCTACGACAAAAATTTTAGGCCTAAAAGGAACTTATCTCATCAATCTTCCACCCAGATGTGAATTCAAGACCCCAATCCAGAGTTACATAAATTCAAGAACAACCATCCCAGAGGAACCACTAATGCTTCCCAAAATTAGGACCATAGATATTCAACCAGCGATTAAATTCAAACCATTAAGAATAGATCACATCCCCTTAGACAAACTGCATGAACTCTCTAAGGAAGAGGAACATCTAGAGACCATTAACCCGAAATTATGGAACCATAGCCATAACCATTTTTGGATGACTCCTTTATATATCTTAATTACAATAATCTGCCTCTATATATGTTACAGGTATAAAACAAATAACAAAAAGCCCAACTCTAGCGACGAAACTCCAGAAGAGGCCAACTCAACAGTTCTGTTCGTCCCTCACAAAACTTCTTCAGGGGATGGAGTAGTTACAGTACAATGACCGCTACCATCCAGTAAATTCTACCACGTGGAGTCAACACGAGTCTACCGCTTGAACATTCTGGACCTAATTGCGACGTATTGGACAGCAAGATCAGCAATTATAAAATTATAAAACACCATGTGAAAATCAATATTTTTCAGTCTGATTTTAAATTATTGAGTTGTCACTAAAATCTTTGTGTGTCGAAATAAAAGTTTTAATTGTGAAGTTTAGTTTTTTTAAAAAGTGTTTTTCCAAAGAACATTCATAATTCGCATCAAAACTGGACATTGCAAGATTGGCAAAATACTGTATTTGCAGATCAAACAAGAATTGTTCTGTGATCAGAGGACCGCGAGTTTAAGCTTGAAGAGGTTATGGAAGACAAAAAACTGGGTATAAGTAACTTTGATATTTACAGCAAATATCGAGCGTATTTTGCTTGACGTTTCACCTTAGAGCTATTACCAAATAAATGATTAAAAAAAAATGCCAACAACAAGAAATAATGTGACAGTTTAAGTTGAAATGAAATTATTTTGAAAATGAAAATAGTTGAAATTTACTATTTTTTTAAATAAAGGTTGAATTTTATTTGTTTATTTGTTTAAACATGATAGGTGTATTGCAAATATGTTAAATAGAGATGAGTTACTTTTTAGTACAAAAAACCATTAAGACCACTTGCACTTTTTTTAAATATGGTTAGTGGAAAATAATACAAACCATATCTTACATATGTTCTTTAAAGTATTCATGCAAAATTAAATGCAAATAAAAAATTGTGTTTAATTGGTGGTACGTGAATTCATAAAATACACACAAGAAAAGAAAGAGGGACGAACGATCAGATTTTCATAATAAGACAAATAATAGAAAAGGCTCTTAAAACAGAAAAAGAAATACAGTACAACCTGCCTTATCCGAAACTGTCATATCCGGACCTCCCCATATCCGGACGGTTCTGCGCCGTCCGGATCTACCGAAATCTACCGAGAAAGGCAGTCCTGCTGTTGGACAACGCACTAAAAGTAGAACTAAAAAAAGGCGAAATAATGTATTATAGAATCTATAAAACGTGTCTATCGACGAAAGTTATAGACGGCGTTGATTACGGGAATGTATGAAGGAGAAAACGTTTCAGAGACTGTAAAAGAAGTGGTCTTGATATCCGGATTTTTTCATATCCGGATCAGTCTGTCGCCACATTGATCCGGATATGGCAGGTTTGATTGTACATGCATGTTTCATAGATATGGAAAAAGCTTTCGACAGAATTAAAAGAGAAGATATTTGGAAAATACTAGAGAAGAGAAAAATTGAACAAGATCTAATAGGATGCATCCAGAGTTTATACGAAAAAACGAAAAGCTATGTAAGGACAAGAAATGAAAAATCAAAAGTATTCGACAGCAACATTGGATTAAAACAGGGTTGTGTCCTGAGCCCAATACTCTTTAACCTAGTACTAGATGACGTAATAAAAGAATGCAAACACAAATGGAGAAAATATAATGTACCTAGGATATTGGAAGTTGAGGATGATACAAATAACAGAACTATGCTACGCAGACGACCTGGTGATTATTGGGGAGTCAGAAAAACAATTACAAGAAAATATAAACATATTGTATGAAGAGCTAAAATTTAAAAACATGAAAATAAACAAAGAAAAATCAAAAACACTGATAATTGGAAGACAAAAAGGAAAACATGAAATATAAGTAGATGACAAGCAACTTGAACAGGTAGACAGATATAAGTATTTGGGGGTAATCATAAGCCGGGATGGAAAATTAGAAGATGAAATAAATGAAAGAATTGCAAAGACTGGTAAGCTGTATTATCAAGAGTAACTTTTTAAAAAAGAAAGAAATACATAAGAATATAAAAACGAAAATAGTAAAAAAGATTGTGAAACCTACTCTAACCTATGCCTGTGAATCTTGGGTATTAACAAAAAGGCAAAAGAATAGACTAATAAGCACAGAAATGAGATTTTTGAGAACAATAGAGGGGAAAACAAGGAAAGATAAAATTCGAAATCAAACCTTTAGAGAAAATCTGAAAATACACCCAGTTACAACAACAATCGAACAAGGACAACTTAGATGGCTCGGACATGTACTGAGAAGAGGAGAAAAAAATAGTAAGACAAATATATGAAGCGAGATATATGGAAAGAAACAAGAGAGGAAGACCAAGAGAGACGTGGACAGAAGAAGTGAGGGAAGCGGCTGATAAAAGAGGAATAAAATGGGAGGAAACAAAAGCATTGGCCATGGATGGAAGGAAATGGAAGGAAATGTGAAAGAAAACGACGGAGAACCTAATTTCGTAATAACTCACACCGAAAGGTAGACGAGTTCTGGAATAAGTAAGTAAGTACACACAAGTAAGCTTAAAGAACCCAACACAAAAGAATGTCTGTAACACAAACTAACTGCACATTTGCATATGAACCGTAGCAAACTGAACATAATATACCAATGAATGATAGGTATTGATGATTAAAACGTCTAAGACTCCCTAATGTCCTTAGACTCCGTAATAACCGCCATGCCAAATTAATCTGGGAGGAAGCCCCACAGGAAGAAGACACTTAAGACGTCCACTAATACGATGGAAAGATAATATATGGTCAGATTTAAGAACAATGGGGCTTCCTACTGACCTAACTATCATGGACGACTGTATGAGATGGAAGCGAGTTCAGCAGTCAGCCAAGACTCACTCCGGGTTGTAGTGCTACGAAAAGAAGAAGAAGATATTGCCGAACACTGGGTTCGATTAAAAGCTTGTCTACTGGAACCGTGTAAAGAAATAGTAAAGATTTCCGCAAGGAAAGAAGAGGAATGGATGGATGACGAGATACTCAAAATGGTGGAACAACGGAAACAATGTAGGTAAGAATAAAGATAACAATAAATACAGGGAGATTAACCACGAGATCAGGAAGACGATAAAGCAGCCAAGCGTGCCAAAGAAAAATACAAAAATATCGAGAACCTTCAAAAAGATACCATTTATTTATTCTACACAAAAAAGTTAAAGAAATGGCAGGTACCTATAGGCAAACCAAATCTCACTGGTGCACTTCTGGATATACACGGGATTACGTGAATTAGAAAAACAGAATTTAACTAGGGGGAGAGATTTTACAGAAGCCGATTAATTGTTTTAAAGAAAGATATTGTAAATATTATTTTTATATTAAAACGACATGAATTCTCATAAAAATAAATTGAAACAATCATTAACAACTAACACTTCCATAATATCAGATATATATCAATAGGCGATAAATTAGTTGGGTTAAATAACTAAGGACCATATTCATGCAACTGATTAAAAGATATTATTAGAATATTAATCATTGGAAAATATTACTACTTACTTTCATCCCCTTCAGAAAGAAAAAAAAAACAATCGAATATGAAAAGTATCATTTCTTGACAAAGTTTAGTTAGTAGAAAGAAAATTGTTGCAACTTTAAAAGACCCTAAGGTTTAAGCAGTGTTAATATTTTTATCTAAAATTGTAAATCATTTCTTATAATTTTTAACATCTAGTTTACACATGTTTTATAAAAATATCAAGTTTATTATTAAACAAGCAGTGGTAAGTCCAAGATTTATACTCAATGTGAACTATTCGTGTACTTTTGAATATACAGTCAAACCCGCTTATTAGAATACCGGTTATAGGAATATCCCGCTTAAAGGAATAGAAATTTGAAGTCCCGAAACGTTTTTACTAGCCACTAATCATCGGTTATTAGAATATCCCATTTATAGGAATACTTATGCTTGGCACGAAGGCTATTCCAATAAGCGGATTCGACTGTACTGTATATAAGTTCACTAATCTTTGAATAATTTTTTTTAAACCGAAATGACATCAAAATACTATTGCTATTAACATATGTACTATTTCTGCTACTATAGTGTGGCACTTCCTGTTACAACCGTAAAGTATAAGTATATTTGTTCTAATCTTGCTACGGTGCATCGAATAATATATCGCTTGCACTATTTCGCCGACTTTAAAACAGTACTTTCGGTTGCAACTATAGAACTGGAAGTTCTAAGTCAAATTTCTCACCTATCGTGAAACACCATTGTGAAAACAAAAAAATCTGTAATTGTGCATGTATATAGCTATTTGTATAACAAGGGAGGAAAGTGCTAATTTTCCTCCCGAGAATGAAGTTTACTGCCCGACGCGTAGCGGAGGGCAGTAATCATTCAAGGGAGGAAAAGGCACTTTACTCCCATGTTATACATATGGTTTTTCCACCTTCCTCAAATAACAAGTCATTTTTTCATTTTTACTTAATTTATTTATGTAACTAACCAACAAAATTTATTAGAACTAAAATTAACAAGTAGGTATAATATAACTGTCAACTGTCAAATATAAGTCAAATTATTAATGTAAACATTGTTAAATCAGAATAACAATTTACTGTTTTTTACCATTCTGCAAAATACAGAGTGTTTTTAGATAAACGTTAAAATGTATAGATACTTACGTAATAGAAAATAGATATTGTACAGGGCGTCAACAAGTTATATTTCATGAATGAAATACCATGATGTCACTTTTACTTTTCCTCCCTAGGGAGGAAAAATATTTTCCTCCCTAGGGAGGAAAAGTACAACTTTGCTCCCTACAATCAGGTCCGGAAAGGTATACTTTCGGTAGAGGTAGGTGGAAAAAATATTTACTTCAATATAATGTTCATGATTTTATTCAATTTCTGATAGGAGAAAACTACATGTAAGGGAGAAAAATGCACCCATTTTACTAGTGAAGTTCGATCAGCGGTTAAAGTTCATCAACAAAATTTAAATTAAGTTTTGTTCTTCTTCTGATTTAAAATGGCGAAGGCGACGAAATAAGTTGAGTGTAAATTAAGTAGTAGAGATGCATTATACAGGGTGTCCAGAAACTCTACCGACAAACGAAGACAGGAGATTCCTCCGATAATTTTAAGTCATTTGAACTCAATTCATCTAGTCCGAAAATGCTTCACTTGAAGATGGCGTCTTGTAATTAGTTTTTCATAAATACCTCCTGAACGCTTCTATTTAGAAAAATAAAAATTTTACGCATATTTATCTTCCAGAGATAAATCGATTCCATCTATTGCGAATTTCTAGTACCGGTCATAGGCGTCCATTTTGGGTAGGGTAACGGTTATTTTATTGCATAACTTTTATGTCGTTAACTTTTAAGCATTTTTGACACTGGATTATTAAATTGTGAGCTATTCTAGTACCAAAAGGTACTCTTGCTTTAAGTCGGTAGAACACACCGTTTTCTAGAAAAATCGATTTGAAAACTTTTCGTTTCTTGAATTTCCAAAAAAAAAAAAAATTCAAAAAAACCATTTAGAAAAACGAAAACTGGTACGTTTATTTATAATCCAGAGAGAAATCGATTTCATTAATTGCGAATTTCTAGTACCTGTCATATTATGTTTCCGTTTTGGGTAGGTCAACGGTTATTTTTTCGCATAACTTTTTTATCTTTAATTATTAAGCATTTTGACTTTAGAAATTATGAGGTATTCTAGTATTCAAAGTTAGGTGAGATGGGGGTAATGAGAGCCAGTGGCTAATGGGAGCCACCTTATTATTACGGATTGGAGTGCCTTATTAAACTGTTCACCGGAGGTGAGTGAAATTGCGCAATATTGTTCTAGCGATACGTGGTAACTATTGGCACTGCTAGTACTACTGGTTTTTCTCAGATCCAAATTATTTTATCACTGTAGATTCGTAAGAGTATGTAGTTTCATTGCATCAGATCTGATTTTCTGTTAAATTATGTTGTTTTTTATTTTAAACATTTTAAATAAAAAATGCACCTTGGGGGCAATGAGAGCCACTGTGGCCTCCATTACCCCAATGTGGTAAATACAATGGTTTTACCAAGGTGGTAGTAATAATGAAGTGTAAAGTGGTGTAATATCATGGTGGTAGTACCTAGAATGTGGTAATACCAAACAATTAATAAAAAGAGCAAACAAAAAAATGATAAAAGCCCTAAAGAAAAACTATGCAGAGAGACCTAAAGGATATGTTTGTAACTCTTGTTTCAACAAGCAGAATTAGAGTTTTTATCATTCTTGTTCTTGTTTTTATCATTTTTCTTAGATTTAGGTTATAATATGGCCTTTGTTGGAAATTATCTTTACTTTTACTATTAAAATAACTGATGGCGCCCATTACCCACATGGTGAAGTAATGGGAGCCACATCCTGTTTTTATTTTTTTTAAATAAATTCTATTATAATTAGCTTTTTTAAAAAAATGTCACATATAACAAAACTATACATGTAAAGGTTTCTATATAAATTTTTAAATCTGTTTAAAGGCTAACAGTATGGTTTAAATAAAAATATTTTCTTAGGTGGCTCCCATTCCCCCTCTCCTCTACTCTTGCTTTGAGTTGGTAAAATACACCGTTTTTTTGAAGATTTTTTTCAATTCTTTTTTCATATTCAAAAAACGAAAAATGTTCAAATAGATTTTTCTAGAAAATGGTGTGTCCTACCGACTTACATGAAGAGTACCTTTTAGTACGATAATAACTCACAATTTTATAATTCACTATCAAAAATGCTTCAAAGTTAAAGACAAAAAAGTTATGCGATAAAGTTATGCCTATGACCGGTGCTAAAAATTGGCAATAGATGGAATCGATTTATCTCTGAAAGATAAATACGCGTACCAATTTTCGTTTTTCTAAATAGAAGCGTTCTGGAGGTATTTAAGAAAAATTAATTACAAGACGCCATCTTCAAAGAGCTCTAGCTCCCTTAGGAAGCATTTTCGGACTAGATGAATTGGGTTAAAACGTCTTAAAATTATCTGAGGAATCTCTTGGCTTCGTTTGTCGGTAGAGTTTCTTGACACCCTGTATAAAGATTTGAACTCCGCTCTAAATAGTAGATTCATTTAGAATTTTAAACTACTACGTTAGAGTTATTGTTTTTCAGTCCCGGACAGAACCATCGCATCGTCCGCTATAGCATTTCAACAGTGAAGTGAATGTAAGTCGGCCGCCTGCCCCGCTTGGCTGTCTAGCTGACGATTAATAAATATAAATGTAGAATGAGATTATAATTGCGTATACAAAAAAAAGAGATAATAGAGAAAAGTATAAAATAATTTAATATAATGAAGAAATAATTGATTAAATAGCACGTTCAAAATAAATTTCTCATAATAGACCAGGGCAACTAGCACTAAACACACCGGAATAAATCGATTTTTAAATACAGCACCTAGAGACTTGCAACTTTTTGCATTGTGTTCAGGATGATGTCAGGAAAAAAGTATAGAATAAAAAAACAGGTGGAAATGCATACATGCATTTTAAAGGGCATAAAGTGCATCCAAACGTGCATAAATATGTCAAAATAAGCATATTAAGGGTCAGATTTTGTTACTCGGGTATGGCTGAACACGACCACGACAACCGAAACGACACCCGGATCACCTGGGGCTAGGGTCACATTATCTTCTGGAGTTTCGATGGATTTCGGCACTAAATTCATGCAATCAGACTACACGAGCGGTCCATAAACGACCCCCGGACCACCTAGTGCCCAAGGCCAGGGGTCACCAATTATGTTCCTTGAGGGTCCGTTTTTGCAAACCTATGACACTTGCGGGGTCCAGATTGAATGCTACCTGTGTCTGGTGATTCTGATTCGGTTTATTTGCGGATTCTTGTTAAAAAATATCTCCTTTAAACAAATCAGAAGGATGCCGGACGAAATTTTTGGAGAGATATTGTTTAACATTTTTTTAACAAATTCAAAACATCACCTTTTTTGCCAACGAAAATATGTGTTTAGCATTTTTGGGGTCATCTTAAACAAAAAAGATCTTCTGTTATTTTTCTCAAACGTTGATAGATTTCGAGTTTTATGCGATTAAAAATCTGAAAAATGCGAAAATAAGCTTTTTCAAAGCTTGAAAACTCATTTGTAAATTATTATTTTTGTGTCATGAAGTACCTAAATTAAAGTTTAAACATTCAATTTCAAGATTCTGATAAGTAATCGGGGCTTATTTCAATTTATACCATTGTTTTTAATTGTTAATTATGCTCGTCCACTCGACTCTTAAGCCGCCGCGGCGGCGCGCCACATTATATGGTGCGTATCGCAATATACGATTGGCGTATTTAATTAGCACATTGGCAATAATTAACTAAATAAATTAATTAATTATTTAAAAAAAAACTATGTTAATAATATATTATAAAATTTAAATAAATTTTCGCATAAGTAACACGTAAAGTGTGACGAGCGACGATTAACAATTAAACACCAACGGTCTATATTGAAATAAGCCCCGATTACTCGTTAGAATCTTGAAGTTGAATGTA
The DNA here is from genome assembly GCF_917563875.1 of Diabrotica virgifera virgifera. NCBI lineage: Eukaryota > Metazoa > Arthropoda > Insecta > Coleoptera > Chrysomelidae > Diabrotica > Diabrotica virgifera. The sequence goes on from NC_065444.1 coordinate 195,412,287, forward strand.
GAAGCTTTAATTTAGGCACTTGTCAACCTGAACACTAATAATTGACACTTAATGAGTTTTCAATCCTTGAAAATGCGTATGCGTATTTTCGCACTTTTCAGATTTTAGATTCCTTATAACTCGAAAACTATCAACATGTGAGAAAAATATCAAGAGACCTTTTTAGTTTAAAATTACTCAAAAAACCCAAAAAATACATTTTTCGGAGCAAAATGGTAATTTTGAATTTGTTTAAAGAAATGTACAACCTGTCTGAAGTTTGGAATGAGTTTAGTGCAACTGATTCTCAATAGGGAGTTGGGATATTCATCTGTTAGCCGAGATTTTTATTAAAGTTCATTATTGAAAAAGCTGCTTCGCACACATAAGTTGAGCCAAACATAGTACACAATATCGTGGCCAAACAATTTCAAAATTGCAAAACACTATACTTATTCTGAATTTAATCGCGGTCCGCACAAAACTAGCCTACGGTCCGGATGTGGACCGCGGTCCACTAATTGGTGATCCCTGCCCAAGGCCACTGCTAAGGCATGCTATCTTCCGGAGTTTGGAGGGTTTTTGGGCACCGGGTGCACTGGGGGGTCTTGACATCATCCTGAACATAATGCAAAAAGTTGCAAATACCTAGGTGGTGTATTTAAAAATCGATTTATTTTGTGCCAAATGCTCTTGTATATGTACAATAATAATTTGCGCATGTGTTAAAAGAAATGATTTACGATTATGAAAATGTATGTAAATAGTAAACACTTAAAAAGAATGAAACTAAATCTACCATACTCAACAACTCTAAAAAATCTTTTCTATAGATACTTATTGTGTATTTTCGTCTACCTAACATAGTAAATGTCATGAACATAAGCAGGGGCAATCTGTGTCTTGCTGCCTGGCATGCATATTTCGACTTCTATTTCTACAAACTGGTACATACGCTGTAGATATTCGGTGAGTTACTGTCTCCTTGTGGAGGGATGGCGATTGTTTACTAGACTTTTCTCGTTCGGATCTAGATGAAGGTGTTACACCTAAAAATAAAAGAATAATTTTACTCTGGGCTAATTAGCAAAATACAAGGAAAAGTTATTTACCAGCAATTTCATTGCTGGAATCGAATCTTATTATTTTATGTATTAATAATATAGATATGCAAAGTCCGCAGATAGTGTGCTACGTTTTTTATAAACAAAATAAATTTTTGCTTTATAACTCCAAAGATTTTAACTTTAGACCAAAAACACCCAAATAAAAAATCACCGCAATTAAATTCTGCATAGAGATATGTTTTTTCCGATTTACCTCGACGAAAACTTTCCCCGGAAAAAGCGGGTTTTTCCAACAAAATCTTTAATTTTCAACTAAACTTTTAGATAAGTAGTTGTTAATCAACGATTAAATAACTTGGTAAGGTAAAAGCCCTTTCTGTATATATTATAATTCCAGAAGTCTATGGAAATTGAATGAACAGTTTAGCAACAATTAAAATGTTAACTGAAAATTTACGGTCGCTATAATAACGACAATAATTATGATGCATGATGCATAAGAATAACTATGATTTTTTCATAAAAAGACACTATACGTATCTAATGTACTTTACAGAATTGAAATTGGACTATTTAAGCGGCCTCAGGAATATTTTAAAATTATAAACAATTTTTTGGTTTATAAACAAATAGAATATCTCGGGAAATATTAAACTAAATTAAATTGTGAAAACGGTATTCGAAAGACAGTGGCAGGACGCTTATTTTAAAAGAAAAAACGTTTAATTATGACGAGTGGTTCCTGAGATACAACCGGTCAAAGTTGACCGGAATTTACGACGAAGATATAAACAATAGGATCATAATTTTCAAACCATCACCTTTTTATTTTTGTCCTCTTTCTCCACACCAATTTTCATATCTTTAAAATCCTCATAACATATATTATTATAATAAAAACTATCGATAATACGTGTGAAAATTGCCAAAAATAGCAAAATTCCAATCAAAAATTAGGTTGGAGAAAATGTAACCTTCAAAGTTCAAATCGGTATACGTTAACAAAATGCATTTTCTCGGCTTCCCATGGAGCAATTTCCTTCATTCTTTTTTTGTTCCCTAATAACTCGAATAGAGCCATCGAACTAACGTATTATAAAATGTCAAACTTGCTTTTGTTTTGTTATAATAGATTAATTTATTTATAAGAACAGTAAATTACATATTTTTTCCAGTTGTAGGCTTTTTTTAGATAAACTTACTACAAGTGTACCTTTTAAAGTTAAAAACATAAATATTCTCATTTGAAAGCTGTATAATTATTTAAACAATTTTTATTTAAACAAATTAAAATATTGTGTTATAATAAATAAATAAATTTATTATAACAAAACAAAAGCAAGTTTGACATTTAATAATGCGTTAGTTCGATGGCTCTACTCGAGTTACTTGGGAACAAAAAAAGAATGAAGGAAATTGCTCCATGGGAAGCCGAGAAAATGCATTTTGTTAACGTATACCGATTTTGCACTTTGAGGGTTACATTTTCTCCAACCTAATTTTTGATTGAAATTTTGCTATTTTTGGCAATTTTCACACGTATTATCGATAGTTTCTATTATAATAATATATGTTATGAGGATTTTAAAGATATGAAAATTGGTGTGGAGAAAGAACACAAAAATAAAAAGGGGATGGTTTGAAAATTATGATCCTACTGTTTATATCTTTGCCGTAAATTTCGGTCAACTTTGACCGGTTGTATCTCAGGAACCACTCGTCATCATTAAACGTTTTTTTTTAAAAGAAGCATCCTGTCGCTATCTTTCGAATACCGTTTTCACAATTTAATTTAGTTTAATATTTCCCGAGATATTCTATTTGTTTATAAGCCAAAAAATTGTTTATATAATTTTAAAATATTCCTGAGGCCGCCTAAATAGTCCAATTTTAATTCTGTAAAGTACATTAGATAGGTATAGTGCTTTTTTATGAAAAAATCATTGTTATTCTTATGCATCGTAATTATTGTCGTTATTATAGCGATCGTAAATTTTTAATTAACATTTAAATTGTTGCTAAACTTTTCATTCAATTTACATCGGCTTCCGGAATTATAATACATACGGAAAGGGCTTTTACGTTACCAAGTTATTTAATTATTGATTAACAACTACTTATTTAAAAGTTTAGTTGAAAATTAAAGATTTTGTTGGAAAAACCCGCTTTTTCCGGGGAAAGTTTTCGTCGAAGTAAATCGGAAAAACACGTCTCTATGCAGAATTTAATTGCGGTGAATTTTTATTTGGGTGTTTTTGGTCTAAAGTTAGAATCTTTGGAGTTATAAAGCAAAAATTGAAAAAAATACGATTTTCGGGCGCCATTTTGTTTATAAAAAAAGTAGCACACTATCTGCGGACTTTGCATATCAGTATTATTAATATATACATTCATAAGATTCGATTCCAGCAATAAAATTGCTGGTAAATAACTTTTCCCAAAAATGGCCTATTCTCCGATAATCAGCCCAGATTATTTATATTACTTGACAACGCAGAACTAACAATACATTAGATTTGACGTGCCATCTGCATTCCTTTGCACTTCGCACACTATGAAAACCAAAGAAATATATACAGGGTGTTTCTAAATAAGTGTGACAAAGTTTAAGGAGTGATGTATGTACACACCGGTGCATTAGTCGTCAACGCCCATCCGGTAGGGAACTATGGGGGAGTATTACTGAGCCGGAAGCTTTTCTCCCTTGGCGTACTGCTCCCCCTAGGCCGATCAGACACCAACATATTCCAGTCTAAGCCTCAGATTTGTATGAATTTTAAACTAATGAGTTAGCCTTTTTTATTTTTCTGTTCACCGAGCCAGAAATCGAACTCACATCCACTAGAACACCTCGCAGCGAAGCCAAGTGAGGTCGACTTCGACTGCCTAACTTGCATGACTGTCCGACCGACAGTCGGAGTTATTCTACATGGAAAAGTAATGACAGTTTGCTCTATAAACGTATGTCCGCAGATGCTTCTTTTCTGAGATACGGGGTGTTTTTTCTTTTTTATTACAAACTTTTGAATTTAATTTTTCTCACAAACTGATGATTTATTTATTTCTCTAAAACTATTTGAGATATGCAAATTAAATTTGGTGTTATTGCGAATTTTTGACATACAATTAAGAATTTTATATTCACCATTGGCGCGCATATAGGTAATAGTCTGAATTTTTTTTAAACAAAAAAATAGTACGCCACAAAGACATTTCAAATTAAAAATCATTTTTGAATTCTTCGTACAATTTTTGACACAAAATATATCTTCCCTATGTTTCATACGACGCGCCATTTTTATGCAAAAAATAAAACATCTTAACGCTTACACAGTACCTACCTATTCAATATAAGTTTCTAGGTATATAAAGTATAAATGTATGCATACAAAGTTATTTCAAATACTTTGTAAGCGTTAATATGTTTTATTTTTTTCATAAAAACGCGAGTCGTATGGAAATAAGGGAAGATAGATTATTTGTCACACATTGAAAGAGGAATTCAAAAATGATATTTAATTTGAAATGTCTCATTGGCGTACTATTTTTTTCTTTCAAATTTTTTAGATTATCACCCGTATGCGGGCCAATGCTGAATATAACATTCATAATTGTATGTCAAAAAAATGTGCAATAACTACCCCACCAAATTTCATTTGTATATATCTCAACTGGTTTTAGAGCACTGACTAAATCGTCAGTTTGTTAGAAAATTTTAAACACCCCGTATCTCGGAAACAAAGCATTTGCAAACATACATTTGTACAACAAACTTTCATTATTTTTCCATATAGAATTACCCCTTAAAATGTATTACACTTATTTAGAAACACCGTGTATAACGCATTAAAAAAGTACTTTGAAAATCTTCTCGCGTAAGTATAATAATGCAAGTATGCATAATTGTCTTTTAACTTGCTCAAAGAAGCTCAAATTTCTTACTAGTGCCGCCTTTAATCTGAATTTTAACAATCAATAAAAGGTACTCGCATTTTTGACTCTGTTTTTGATATACACATATATCGGTTTTGTGTCCAATCTGAAGAACGAATAACTAGCTAACGAAGAAACAGAAGCATTAGACCCTAGAGAAAAATGGGAAAGCATAAAAGAAGCAGTTTTAAACACGAATAAAGAAACCTTAATGAAAACTAATAGAACAAACAAAACTAATGAAAACTAATAGAAAACTAATAGAATGGTAAGATGAGGAATGCAAAAAAGTAGCAGAAGTAATTAGAACCATTATAAGAAGTAAAAATTTAACAAATAATAGTAACAGTAGCAGACAAGAATACAAAGAATTGACAAGAACAACTACGAAGAGTACATGCAAAAACAAAAAAAAATATACAACGAAAACAAACTCAAAGATACAGAAGAAAAATTTAAGAAATTCAAAAAAAAAAGAAATAATATCCCTTTACTAGAAAAAAAGAAAAATGGAAAGAGGATGTTAGAAAAATAACCAATAAATGAAAAATGATAAGGAGATATTAATAAATGAGTCAGGGAAAATAATGAGAAATTGGCAAACTTACATTATATCACTGTTAAACAAAAAAGAAGAAGAAACGGAAACAATGCATGAAATTGAAGATAGTCACATAGTAGTACAAATACCTACAAAGGAAGATTATAAAATAAAATAAAGGAACTAAAAACAATAAAATTATAGATATAACAGAAACAGCGGTGCAAATGATAAAAGCAGGAGGAAAAAGTCTACATAAAGAGATACATAATCTGATAAAAAGTACGTGGGAAACTGAAAAATGCCAAGGGAACGATATAATATATTGTCGTTTTCTGTGCTACTTCGACTGATAACTTACTTCGGATTTTTTAGTTTTACAGTGTCGCTGAAAAGAACTTGAGATGAGCTATTATTAAACTGATCAGAGAGGATAACACAATGATTAAAATATACACACTATTGCCCTATTTCGTTGTGTGAGGTTCTCCCACAGCAACTTTACTTATTATGTAATTTAATTTTACTAACTTTTGACTGTTTCTCTTTTCTGCGGTGTTTTTCTTTTTACGTCTTCTGTTTTATGCTTTAATCTATCCCTAGCAGTTTTTTCTGATGTACTTCTAATAGTAGATATAGCTGTTTTATGTCGAATTTCTGGCAAGCTGTTTAATATTCTAAAAAAGATAAAATAAATAGTCATATTATATAGTTGGTTGCTACCTACACTAAAATCAGAAAAATATATGAGTTTTGTTTTTAGATCAAGATCTCAATGTCTATTCTATGTTCTATGAATAACATAAAACCAACTAGACTAGATTATTAGATTAATTTTTATAAAGCATTATACCTTTCTTCTCCATTTTTACTACCGCTGTCTTCTTTCCGCCTACCAACATTAGTGTTTGGATGTTTTTTCATTTCTATACCATTACTCATACTTAATTGCGTTGTTTTTGTTTTCTTTATCAACCTAGGTTTTCTTGGGGGTTCAATTTTTGTTGGTAAATCTTCAGAGGATGATCCATTTGACCTAAGAAGAGCTTCTCTACTGCTCGCTCTTTGGAGCCTTCTAGCTCTTGTATTAGCAGCCCTATAAAAGAAAGATTGTTACTGCAGTCTACTTATCAAAGAATATTTTATAAATTCGGTTTAAAGAATGTTAACAATAATTTAATAAACCGATTAAATGGAGTATCGAAGTTCGCAAAAGAATTCTTGAACGTAACATTAAAAGAAATGTACCTACGTACCAAGATTAAATACTCTAGAACTTCTTCAAGAAAAAGAAAAGGCATCATATGAGAAGCAAACACCTAATGACTCCAAATTTTTTTTTTTTTTTTTATTAATGACTCCAAATTAAATGACTCCAAATTAAATAGCATAATAGTAATATATACATTATTACGAGGGATCAAAGAAATAAGGGGCCAGCGTAGCCCAGCGGTAGGATGTCTGACTCGCATGCTGGTAGGCCTGGGTTCGAGACCCAGCGCCGGCAAGAACAGCTAGACATTTTTAACACTAAAAAGTCGGAAACACTTTAAATGGTAACACTGTTGCGATTTAAAGTTATTGCAGTTTTTTTATTTGAGGCCATAAAAATTTCATATTTTATGACTTTTAATATTTTGATACAAAGCCTCATTTAACACAAAAAAATATTGTTTACTAAATATATTAAATGGTTTTTCTAACAAATCTACCATAGAAGTCTAAAGGGGCCAAATTGGCCCTGTGTAAATTATTATCGTTTTCTGGGAAATTCAAAGAGCCTTTCTTTCAAATTCTTGTCTGATGGGTAAAATTATATTCATGTATGTATATTGTAAATGGTTACCCTTATACTGGTACTGATCATCTACGTAATAAAGATAAAATTGTTGGTGAACGCAAAGATGCAATTGTTGGTGTAGAGGACCAAATAACGCGTCTTTAGACTAAAAAGTAATTTCAAGACGATGGCCTATGTATGTGTTTTATAATACTCTTGACTTGGAAGCAATAAATGCATGGACTTTTTATAAAGAAATAACTGGAAGTAGATTCAGTCTTCCTAAGTTTATTCTTCGGCTGTGTGAAGAATTATGGGCACCATACCTTGCCTCCCGAAATCTGGAACTACGCCTAGCAACACCAGGTCTACCAATAACTATCACTGTTACTATCCAAAAACGAAAAAATATCAGTTGAAAATATTTTGTAAAGGAAATCATATTTCCAATCATTGCCACGGCTGTAACAAGGCAATGTGTGGCAAATATCAAAAACTGCAAACTGTATGGTGTTCCGAATGTTTTTGACAGGCAGCGAATGTGTTAAACAATGAAAGTAAGTTAAAAATTAAAATCAGATTCTACCGTCTAGAGTAGATTTAATTTCTTTAAACTGAGTTTTAAGTGATTAAAGAACGTGGGGCCAAAATTATCCCTTCGGGCTTTCTAGGTAGGTATGCTAAGCCAGACTTTCTAGTGTTAAAAATGTCTATAGGCCCAGGTCGACTCAGCCTGCATAAAATGAGTATCTTGGGTAAAACCAGAGGTATATAGGCGGTTGAAGCGTAGCACTGGACCTGTTATCTTCCTTGTATACCGTAGGCCCTAGATATAGCAGACTATCCTGCTATAATCCCCAAGCCGCGTCAATGGTATAAAACGGGAAACTATTGTTATTTACCAAAGAAACAAGGTACCTATTAATGGAATTTAATAACAGAATTAAAAATACACTCACCGGCACAAAATTCCGCCACCCAAAATTTTTGATTAAGTTTGACAATATATAACTTTATTATTTGTACTCAAATTTTCAAGATTCTTGCATCAGTTTATAGGTACATGTATTGATGCCGTTTGTTATTATTCCGGTAACAAAATTTTTTTGCTTAGATGGCATTATACGGGGATGAATGGAAACGTTGTATTTTCTCTTAATTTTAAAAAATTCTGTGGAAAAATTGGAATGCTGATTTTGTTTCATACTCCATTTGTATTATCCTGGAGGTATCAAAAGGTTTTGTTTTTTGAATTTTTCGAAAATCTCTTTTCTTGTAAGAGCTGTCAATAAACACACTGCTTTGAAGGTTTATTTAATTAAAAATATCAAACGCGCTAAAATTAATAAAACAAAACAAAATTAACAACAAAGCAAAACAATTAAATTACTGGTATGTCCACCTATTGCAGTAACGACTGCTCACAATCTGTTTGGCATCGAATAAAGATGTGTTATCCTTGCCTTGGGAATAGCCCGATATCCCTCTACCAAGGCCATAACTGTACCAAATTTTCTGGAGGTCTAGGATGACGGCGAATACGCTTTTTTTATTCATTCCATAAATTATCAATATGATTGAGATCTGGGCTGCATGCTGGTCATTCTAAACTAATCAATACAACCTCCATTTTATGAGTCAATCAGTGTTTTTATTTACAAAAAATGATGCAGCTGTTACAAGAAAAGAAATATTGGGATAATTCAAAAAACAAAATTTTAGTGATGCCTCCGGGATAAGATGACAGGACTATGAAATGAAATTAGCTCTTCAATTTTTCCACAGAATTTTTTAAAGTTAGGAGGAAATACTATGCTTCCATTCACCCCTATATATGCCATGCAAGCAAAATTTTTGTGTTACCGGAATAATACCAAACGATATCAATTGGGACCGTTCAAGTTCGGAAAAGCGACAGCTGGTTTCATAGCTCGGCAACATTTTTCGCACTTTTAATTATATTGGCCAATCATATTGGTCCTGGTTACTGGACAATTGTCAAGGCCATCGCCCAAAAAAATTATAAGAAGAAAAAGTAATATTAAGGTTATGTTATTAAAAGGTAAACAATTGTATGTAGTAAATAAAATTAATTATTAAAATGCACTACTACAAGCATAATATAATTAATTAAATTTACTTTTATATAATAATTGCATATCGTATCAATATTGTGGAGCAACATATAATTTTACTTCTTCATTGACAGTAGATATGAAATATACGTCAATTTGACAATTTCAATTGACAATGAATTATTTAAGAAAAATGCAAGATTTCTCCCCTATTCGCGCAGGATCGTTTCTCGTATCCCCTCCAAGTACTTGCACACGGCGAATACATGTACCTACAAACTGGTGCAAAAATCTTGAAAATCGGAGCACGAATAATAAAGTTATAAATTGTAAAACTTAATCAAACATTTTGGGTGGCGGAATTTTGTGTAGGTGTGTGTATATATTTACTTTGTAGAGGTCTGCTCCACTTTCTCAATTTTCTCGGTCTTCTCTACTCGCTCAGTCCTTCTTCTATGTTTCTCGTAACAAGGTTTTGTCTTGGGTTCAGATGTTCCTTTTTTCCTATTAAGACTTTCTATGGAGGAAGTTGGCGACGTTGGATTTAATTTCGTTTTAACATTTGATACCTTTTGTCGCGTTGTCGATGATTTTTGATGCATAGATTTAGTTTCTAGGATTGTTTCTAATCTATTCTTATGTGAATTATCTTCATCGTCTGAGGATAACCTGAATAAAAACAAATAATGTAAGGTTATCAATATGATGTATACGAAATATATATACACAAAAGTCTGAAAACGCCTGAGTATCTCTTAAATGAATGGTCCGACTTGTACGTACAAAAACCGGAATACTCTGAAACCGGCAAAATCGGTGAAAAACCGGAAATTTCTAATATAATTAGGCATTTTATTTTTTAAATACATATACTTTACATTGTATACATACTTTAAATATTGAATGGGTATGTATACATACTCTTTACATTGTGTTATTTTTGGAATCCTCGCTTAAATACGAGTTCAGCCATATCGACCATAAAACACCACTTAGTGTTTACCTTTATCTATTAACGAAGGTCTTAAATAAATAAAACTTCTAAGTTCCAAATAGTGTTTAGTACTTAATTCAGAAAATATAGAATGCTGAGATTTTGACATTAATTCATAAAACTAACAATAGTTTGACGATTAGTGAAAATTTTTGTAAAATAATTTGTACTAATAACTACAAAATGGATACGTGAAAACCATACTCGAAGACCACAAGAATTAAATATACGGTTGGGTATAGTGGATACTCAGTTAATTGCCGATGATCATGAAACGCTACGTAGAAATGAAATTGTATTTGTATCTGCCCCGAAAAACAAGTATGGAGTCAAATTAAATAAGATATGGTTTCAGAAAGACGGAGCTCCAACTTATTTTGGTATAACTGTTCGGCGTTATTTAGTATTTCCCGGAAAATTGATTTTTAAGTTAGATAGTATTGAATGGCCTCCTGGTTCACCCGATTTGAATCATAGAGATTATTTTTATTGGGGTTTCCATGAAAAGTAGAACATAAAATCAAACTAGCAAGTGTAGCAGAGCTAAGGCAAAGAGTTATCGATGAATCCATATTAATTTCTGAAGAAACCTGCAGAAATGTAATATACGCTTTTCACCATCGTTTACGATAATGTCAAATTAATAACGGAGGACATTTTGAACACTTGATTAGGTAGACATTTATTTAGTGATGTAGTAGCTAAACTTTTAATTATTATGTTTAAATTTAGTTCTACATATTTTGAATCAAAAAATTTATTGAGACGATTAAGCGTTTCTATGCTTTCGTTTTACACACAACGTTACACACATCAACTTTCAAATATTTATGTTGCAAAATAGGTGAATCTCTGTTTTGTATAATTCAGACCAACCATTTAACGGATAATTAGGTGTTTCAAGAATTTTGGTCCACTATGTATATTTCTAACCAAAAATCACCAAATTGATAAAAAACCATATTATTTAATTTAACGGACTTCTAAGTAGAGAATTACCGTCACCTCTGTTAACCGTCAGGGCACATACAGACATTGTATTGACTACATAAGCAAAAAATTTTAATGTAAAAAATTAAAAAAAAAGTTAATTTGATTTGTGATGAAGATACAAACGTCTATCCATTGCTGATAGATAAAGAAATCGTTGAAATGGCAACAAAGGCGAACCAAACAGATTCAGAACCTGACACAGACTTTAAATTTGACTGTAGATATGTTGATGAACCTATTGTAGCTGACAAAGATTTGCGTAAATAATCCAGAGAAGCTGCATCGCACATGGAATAATTCATCGAGTGGTATTCTCAACAAGAAGAAGCCAATAAAGTAGATTGCATGATCTTATGCCGATTAAGAAATTCAGCCGTCGCAAAATGTGAATCAACAGTAAAACAAACAAATAATTTAGAATATTTTAAATTGATTCGATTGTACGAACACGAATACAAATCCCCTGTCAAACAAAACATACAAATGAAATTTAAGAGTTGTACTATGAATTTTTAATGTTCTGTTAACCGTCTTTTCGATTATCCGTCATACCCTTGGTCCAGTGCCCTGACGGATAATCGAGGTTCTACTGTATTTTGGAACAATAATAACAGATCACACAAAATAAACAAACTGTACAATGTAAATAGACAAAATGCATGGTTATAACAGCAGATCCAATAAGATGTAAATTGGAGCTGGAAGGTCAGATAATAGAACAAGTGATGGAGTTTAAATACCTAGGCTACGGAAGGCTCGAGACAGAAGTGAAACAATCAAGTGAATAGAGCAAACAGAGCCGCAGTTTGCCTGAATGACACAATATGGAAAAATAAAAATATCGGAAAAGAAATGAAAGGAAAAATTTACAAAACAGTCATCAGACTAATAATGATATACGCGGCAGAAACACGACCCGACACAGAGAGGACAAAAAGATTGCTCGAAACAGCGGAGATGAAAACCCTTCTAAAAATCGATGGTAAGACTCTATCACACAGAGCTAGAAGTACATATATACGACGGAAATGTAAGGTGTATAACATTAATAACTGGGTAAGAAACAGAAGAATAGAATGGAATGACCACATAAGCCGAATGAAAACAAATAGGATAGTCAGGACAGCGAGAGACGGTTCCCGAATAGGAAGACGATCAGTGGGAAGATAACGAAAACGATGGAACGACAACTTACTAGAGGCACATTGAAAAAACAGAGTCATGTCCATACAAAAAGAAGAAGAAGAAGAAGAAAAAATAAAAAATAGGATACAAGCTGGCAACAGGTGTCTTTATGCCTTTACAAACCTTATAAAATCGAAACAACTAACAAGAAGTACAAGGATAAAACTATATAAAACAATAATACGACCCGTAGTGAGGTATGACAGCGAAACGTGGACATTAACAAAGAAAAACGAAGAGACTACGTGTTTCGGAAAGAAAAATCCTATGGAAGATCCTTGGGCACGTGCTTGATGAAGCAGCAGGACAATATAGGATAAGAACTAACAAAGGACTCGAAGAGCTATACACAGACGCCAACATAATAAAATAAATAAGGTCAGAAGACTCCAATAGGCAGAACATCTCAGAAGACATTCTGAAGAAAGAACAGTAAGGGTAAGAACAAAACAAATGGGTCGCGGTGGAGGTGGAGGTGGAGGTTGCGGTGGAGGTGGAGGTGGAGGTCGCGGTCGATATCCATATAAAACAAATACATTGTAATGAATGGAAGAGAACAGAGCAGGTAAGTCGCGGTGGAGGTTTAGCGCGATGCCATCCAGGAGGTTTACATCGATGCTTTTGAAAATAAAATGAGTTTGTTTTACATGGATGTCTACTGCGCGGCCTACAAGGATGCTTCCCTGTGATTGGTCCGTTCGAAGCCAAGTTGTCATTACCTGCGCTATCTGAGTTGATACTTTTTATATAATCCCTTTTTTGTATTCAGTTTATTTTTGAATTTCTAAAGTAATTAAATAGGCACAGTAAATTTTTAAAATAAGAAGGATCTGATTATTTACAGCTGACATTTCATCACTTTCATCACTTGACTGACACAACATCGCAAAGCACAGTCTTTTTGTCATTCAAATTTCATTAAACTACTTCACTTGATAGTGGTTCTAGCTCAACTGACAGCGCCGGTGACCTCCTTGCTATGTGCTGTCGACATCGACCGCGACTTAACTAGTAGCATCCACCGCGACCTACACCTCCACCTCGACCCACTTGTTCTGTTCTTACCCTAAGGCTGTTATGGGAAAAAGTTTCAACTGGAAGCAAACTACGTGCACGCTCTCGACTCTGGTGGCGAGATAATATAGCAGGAAACCTGAAAACTATGGGCGTGGAGAACTGGATGGAGATTGCTCAAGACAGAGAAGGGTGAAGGCATGTTGTCGAGTCGGCTAAAACCCACGCCACGCAAGGGTTGTAACGCCACGGAGTAAGTAAGTAATGAGTCCTAATTATAACTATAAAGTGTATATTTTTTTAAGAACTAATACGGTGCTTATTTAAATAAAATATACATACCTGTTATGCACTTCTTCGTCTGTATATCCATTTACAGCCTGCAATATTTGATCAGCAGCTTTTGTCAATTCTTCCAAAATACTACTGTCAAACTCTCTACCATATTTATTCTTAATATTTTCATAAATTGGTTCAGACACATTCTTTGTAGGGCTCTTTCGTCCATTCCGCGTTGGTGATGGAGATTTTTGGTTTCTTCTGACAGGAGAAGGTGACTTATGAACCTTTCTGATAGGCGAAGGCGATTTATATGGTTTCCTAATTGGAGAAGGGGATTTTTTATGGTGCTGAATGAGATCTGGTTTTTCTAATAGTCTGTTTTCTTTTCGTATCACAGCTTGGGAGACTTTCTTCACCGGTTTAGGAGAAACATTAACTCCGAAGTATGTCATTTCAGACTTTTTCGGCGTTCTGAGTACTATTCCTAAAAATATGTAAATAAAATACACTAAGGTACCAAGGGTATTATAAGGATAATAAGGCTTGAGGTCAATGGTGTATATACCGAGGGCCTTTGGCCCGAGGGATATACGTTGACCGGAAACGTTATTATCTGTAATACCCGTGGTGCCTTCAACGTTTAATGTTCGACTAAATTATCCTTTGTATGCAAAAAATTTGAATGAATTTTGAATTAATTAGTTTTCAAATAAGTACATTTACCAGAAATAGTTGTAACGTAATTGTGGTAACCATAGTTTTACTTAGATTGTTATTTGTCAACTTGACAGTATTTAACTAGTTATTTAAATTTAATGCATTAGGGCATTATATCATACTTAACTGACTTCAAAATCATGTCATTATTTGTCAAATAATATACCAGTCGGACATTAAATATTTAACAAAATGTTATAATACTCATCTATGGTATATCCTTTAGGTGTCTACAAACCCATAACATTTCAAGTTTAAGCGTTTTATGCCGAAGAAAAATGAACAAAACGTTAAGAGTATCTATTTATTTTGATCTGTACAGGTGCGTTCTTACAATGAATGAGTAATTTAACGTCAGAACAAGCAGTTCAAATCGTAACTTCAATTTGAGATGGACGATCGCAGCAATTTGTTGCTGATGTTATGGGAATCTACCAATCCAGCATTTTAAGAGCTTTAAGAAGGTATAGAGAAACTGGAGGTTACACAAGATGACCAGTTATAGCACATAGCTTACACGTCATGTTACAGCTAGAAAACTGCGAAATGATATTTCCACAGTCTGTATTGTTTGAATAAGTGTCAATTGGGTTAGAAACAGATTAAGGGAATTTGGAATCAGAGCCAGAATGCGTGCTACTGCACCACTGCTAACGTGGGCACACCGTATGGCACAATTAAGGTTCGCACAAAATCATGTCCATTGGAATATTAACAACGAGGCTAACATTCTTTTTATTCATGAGTCAAGATTTGCACTTTGTGGATCCGTCAGACGTATTCCAGTTTACAGACGCGCCGGTGAGCGATTTGCTCAGTGTAACATAAGAGCAGCCAGAAATTTTGGAGGTGGCTCGATTATGATATGGGGAGGCATCTGCAATGCAGGCCACATAAAATTAACAGTGTTTCGTTGGGGATCCCTGACAGCTGATCGGTATAGAAGAAAAGATCTTGAAGAAAATATCGTGCCTTTTGTTCCAATTATTAGAGATAATTTCGTTCCTATGCAAGACAACGGCAAAGGTCGACCGCACATTGCTAGAATATCAATGCAATATCTTGAAGAGCTTAATGTATTCAAGTTCTTGATTGGTCAGCAGTCAGCCCAGGCCTAAACCCAATTTAGCATGTTTGGAACTACCTAGTCCCAACAGAATCATAACAATGAAATCTTAAATTGATAAATAAGTGAAGTAAAAAATGAAGTAAAAGTCAGACTTACTCTCAATCTTTATTATAACTTCCGACGACCGGTTTCGCTCTTTAAAATTTGTAGAGCATCTTCAGGTCAAAGGTCCCAAGTTACAAAATGATTCGGATACAAGGTGCTATCAACTCAGTTTTCATTATCATGATGTTTCTTTTAAAGTTATGTTAACGGGATATGGTGGAATAGACGGACGATGCAGCAAAGGTAAACAAATCTATGGGACTTAGGAGTTCTTGAGGGTGATGAGATAGTTGGTGTAAGTTAACCAGCAAATATATGTCTGTTATTATGTTTGTGTAAATCAAATTAGTGAATGACTTATTTACAATTTTACAATTTTAATGTGTGTTGATTTTAAAGATTTTATTTTTATTTTATTTTAATTTTAATTTTAATTTTATTTATATTTATATATATATTAAAGAATTCTATTTATTATTAATGTAAGATTGACAACGTTTGGATCGTAAATGTATTGAGTAATTATTGTGTATGTTAGAACTTGATTGTGCAGTTGCAAACTGATTATTTTAAGGTCAAAACCAGATCTGTGACGTGTACTGCTCGTGTGGGACTATTGTTCTAATAAGAGTAGGGTGATCGAAAGCTTTTTAATTGTAGTTAAAATGCCATATCGGCAGTCATATAATAAATAGCAATACAAAGTAAAAAGGTGGATTTAAATTAAAAATTTAAAACAGCAATGTAGGTAAACAAAACATTACAAATTTAAGGGTGGAGAATTGGAATAGAAATTAAATAGAAATGTAAATGTATTAGGAAGTAATTGTTTGTGAATAGCAACTATGTTTTAAGTGATATAAGCTATGGATAGATATTAATAAACTATTGAACCAGATAATGGAAATTGGTAGTAAATTATATTTTCTTGGTATACCTACATTGTGTTATAAAATTTAGTCAATAAATAAATACTTGCTAGTTATGTAAATTCACCTCACATAGAAACACACAGGACAAAGGACGATACAACAAAAAAGAGGGATTGGTTAGGTCTGGAGCACTACATTTGATTATTTTACTAAATTTATTCTTAATTTCTTAAAATCTTTCTTAAGGTGTCAGTTTTTTAAACTTTGTGTTTTTTATTTATAAATTATTGAGGGAATTATGAAGTATGAACTGTCAGAACAAACTAGGTTAGTTGTCAAAATTTGATAAATAAGTGTTGAATGTTTTGTTGTGCGAGAATGAAAAAAATGCTTTCTGCAATCAAATAGGGGCGTAATTAGAGATACTCCATCAAACTAGAGAGTCATAAGAGGAGGTGATTTTAATGTATATGGGGGTAAATACAAGAAGGATCTGAAAGTACAAAAAATATATATACGTGAATGTAAGGCCTACAATGTAGTAGTTAGTGAGATTGTGAATAAACAATTTAAGTTGTTTGTTCTGGACATCGAAGTAAAAAGCGCAACGAAATAAAAACGTCAAAGACGACAACAAAAAATCAAATGGTAGATGTTAAAATATGAGAAAGGTCTACCTATTCAGAGCAAAATTAGTAGAAAAAAGACCAGCTGGAAGATTACAAAAGAAGTCTTAATAAAATTTACTAGTACGATTAGCGATATTGCTATCGAAGTACTTCGAAAATCCTCAGAAGAGAAGTTTGAGAATAAAGAGACCTGGTGGTTTTAAAAACAAAGTTCAAGAAAAAATAAAGCAAGAAGACAAAACTGTAGAAACAGTGGCAAGAACATAGGTCGGACACCAATTTTGAAGACTACTAGGTCGCTAAAAAGGAAGCTAAAGTAGCAGCGAGGATGAAGCAAACATTTATAAAATACCCAAAATACAGCAAAGAAAGCAAAAGATTTTAATCAGATTAGTTTCATCCGAGATGAAAATAATAAAACACTAGTTCATGAAACTGATGTTAAAACGATGGAAAAACTACTTTTATAGTTTATTAAATGAACGGCTGCAGACGCTACAGACGCTACAGCAAGATAATTATTATTAATAAGCGGCTATTATAATCTTGACCTTGACAAACCAGTTTTCAAATAACACAAATGTTACTTTACGTGTTCATTCTGGTCTAAAGCAAAAAAAAAACGAATAACCGTTGTATAAATTGAGATTGTGTTGTTTTTGGTGTTTTAAAGCTTATTTAATGTAAACTTACCAAACATTTTTAGTGAATGGATTCAAAAAGTTTTTTTTTTATTTAGCTAACGCCTCGACAACTAATGGCCATTGGCATGGTAGGTACGGTGAATTTTTGCAGTTAGGTACCTATGCTTTGTTTCACGTTAAGAATAGAACGTTACTCTTATGGAGATCATTGTTGCCAAACCTCCCGGGCCCAGCTGGTTACTCGACTTACGATATAAGATTCATTCTAATCAGTAACAATTTGAAAAGTGGAAGGGATTGCCCATTTCTATTGCTGTCGGCTAGGAGTTCACATAGTAGTGAATAAAATCTACTAACGTAATTTTCAGATCCCAACTAAATTTTTGATAGAGCAACCACGCATTTGTGACGCCCGCGATTAAGGTCATCCGCCAGCTCTCGCTTGTCGGATTGTACTTGGTCTCGTCGCTAGCGTGTGAGTTTTCATACAGCTACCACTTGTTTAATATATTTCATGGATGTTTCTGGATTGCTCCTGTGAAGATGCATTTCTCACTTGTTTTGTTTTAAAAGTATTGCTTCAGGTCGCTATGAACGCATCTAGTGACTAATGTTAATTGTGGATTTTCTGTTGCCTCCCTGGTCAACTGATCAACTTTTTCATTCCCAGTTATACCACAGTGTAACGGAACTCAAAGGAATTAAACAAATTGGTCGTTTTCTTGACATCTCATATTAGTTCTTACTTTATAAGCAATATAATGGGATGTTTTTCGTATAAATGTTTAATAGAGCTGAGGGCAGTTAAAGTGTCAGTTATTATCAAATATTTTTTTAAGTTATTACTGTTTACAATAATGTTATTGCTTGCAAAATAGCAAGAAGTTCTGCAAAAAATACGGTTGATCGTAGGAAAGTGAGTAGAAACAATCAAATCTTGCATATTCGAATACCTTAATTATAAATAATTTAAATACTTACCGTCTGCAGGTTTAGGATAAACTTTTCTATTTTCTAGATTTGAATTGGAATTTTCTATCGACCTCTTTTCTGTCATTTTTGTTACTTCTACACTTTTGTTTTTATTTACTATGGAAGGACTAGAAAGTTGCTCACTTGGCCTGAGATCTGGCCTACTAATAGGTGTTCTTCTTACTGGATTTGGCGAAAGATGTGACCTAATTATATTTACTGTACTCTGTTTTCTGGATATTTCTTGGGTTTTCGTTGTTTGTGGCATAACTTCTGGTTGCCTTAGTCGCTCTAACGAATCTAAAAATGCAAAAGAAAAGATATAATTAAGATGGAGATGTAAGTGGATATGTAAAATTAATTATCACAAAAAATAATTTATGTGAATTATGTGCAACAACTTATCAAATTCTTGAATGGTAATGGATAATTAAAATAACAATGGATACCAGAAAATGTGTGAATGGTTGTGATACTGACTACAAAACCTATGGTTTCAATCAGCCAACCATAACCAGAAGAATGGGAAACTAATTTATTGATACCTTTATTTTAAGACAAGCAAGAGGCACATTTTGCATAATATAAAGCAATAGGTATGTCTCGAATAGTCTGCTATAAATGTATACAAAAATATGTACGAGTACATATACTATATATAAGAAAGTAGATACACGGTGCACCAAAATTAACGAATAATTTAAAATTATAATTTTAGCCGAGAAATCTTTTTTATCGGTAGAACTGCAAAAGGGCTAGTCTTTATAATTCTTTGCAAGTAAATTAAAAACATGATAGCAGTTTTCATTTTAGTTTCAATTCATTTTGGTTTGAAAACGTTTTTTTAAATCTTCAAAGGACTTTTCCAACTTTATTTAGTGTTTTTCTTCCAAGGACATTTTTATTTATTTAGAACAGAATATCGAAATTTGTCAGAATATGACTGCGTTAGAATCGATACTCTTCGTGAAGAAGGATACACTCCAGTTGAACTCGCTGAATCGTTTCATATTACAGTGGAACCTCGATAATTCGGATTAATCGGGACCGCGGCCGATCCGGGTTATCGAGAATCCGGGTTAGCCGGAGAATATGATAAAAATTATTAAAATACGGTATACTTACAGATAAACTCCGTTAGAATTGAAATAACATGAAATATATATAAATATGCAGAGTACGTACACATCTAAATTACTTAAAACACGCAAACACAAACGTAAGCAAACGGAAGCGAACAATACAAGACTGTACTACACACAATACAGTCACCAAAATCGGAACGATGTTATGTTATTTAAGAACACTGAAAACTGAAGATCATTGTTTAAAAAATAATTTTTTTAATAGTCTTTTAGTCTTTTTTAAACAATGCTAAGACAGTTTAAAATAAATATGTAAAGGAATATTACAGACAGGTGCCTGTTGTTTCTACCGGCGTGTGCCATGAGCCATTTTTACTATCGATTAGGTAGTTTAAATTACACAAATACAAATTATCTCTCAAATGTTATATTACATACATTTTTATTGTTTATCTGATAATTAACTATTTTGATGGGAAATAAGTCGCAATTAAATTGAAAAATAATTTTATTAACGTTTCGACCCCCAAATCGGGTGTCGTTGTCAAAATACAAATGTACTGAAAATCAAAATGTTTATCTAATGAAAATTGGTCCGGGTTAGCCGGACTTCCGGGTTATCGGGGTTCCACTGTATTTTATTAATCATTTCAAGAATATTAACAGGACTTGTTGTCACTGTGAGTAACTCAAAAAGACCTGTTCTGGCCCAGTATTGACCAGACATCATAGAAAGTAAATATTGCATTTTGCTCGTGAACACATTGTTTGGAATAATAAAGACTGGGGAACATGAATCCAGATGTTGTCTGTTTTCTGATAACAGGCGAAACAGCGATAAAAAAGAACTGAACAATGCTAAGCACAGTGTAACATTGTAGGGACTGTGCATTATAATGGTGTTCAGTAATAGTGTGGAATGGGATTAATTTGGAAGCTCTTACAGCACAAAGGTACATTAGACATTACAGACATTTTAGAAAAACATTTGCACCATTTATTGGCGAGAATTTCATGCTTACGCATGATAATGTCAGACCACACATTGCAACAATTGTTCAGCGATATCGTTAAGAGGTTAGAATACCTGCCATGGTTTGGCCTTCGAGAAGTCCTGGCATCAACTCAATATGTAGAACATTTTTGGAATATCTTAGGGAGATGACTACGATAACTACCTGACTGGTCAAACACGATAAATCAACTGTTTGTGCGATTGGTTGAAATTTTGGATCAAATTAATCAAGATGAAATAATAACAGTAGTTGTTAGTATGACAAGATCATTGTCAAACAGTAATAAACGCCACAAAAGGCCAAACTTTGAAGCCTTTAATTTAATTTTTTTTAATCTTTAAAATTTTTCCATTTTGTCTTTTTTTATTCAATACAATTTTATCTCCGAAAATTAAACAATAGTAATCAGTAAAGAACCAGTCAGCTGTAAAATAGAAATTGATGGCATCAGTAATGAACAAGTTCCTAATGGAAATTAAATAAATGTATGACCTTGGAATTACACTACGGTGACCTGCTAAGGAGACCTGGACAAAGAATTAAAAAATCTAGTCTTCTTCTTAACGTGCCCTATCAAGTCCCCTTGACGTTGGCGATTAACATGGCGAATTGTCTCTGTCTCGAGCTATTCTAAATAGGTGTTCTGCTTTCTTTATTCCTGTCCACTCCCGGATATTCTTCAACCAAGAGGCCTGCTTTCTACCAATTCCTCTGCATCCTTCGATTTTACCCATCATAATAAGTTGAAGAATATTATACCGGTCTCCCCTTACTACGTGTCCAAAATAGGCCATCTTTATATATTTGACGTTATCAAGCAGCTCGCGGGTAGCATTTGCTCTCTTAAGGACTGCCACATTTGTCAGCATAGCCGTCCATGGTATTTTCAGTATACGTCTGTGCAGCCACATTTCAAAGGCCTCCAAACGGTTAATGGTGGATATTTTTAATGTCCATGCTTCGACACCATACAAGAGGACTGACCAAATGTAGCATTTAATCATGCGCTATCAAAGTTGAAGTTGCAAGGTATCATTACAGAAGAATGACCTCATTTTTAAAAATGTCGTGCGTGCTATCTCGATTCTACATTTTATCTCTTTATCTGGATCTAGTTGTTCAGTAATATGGCAACCAAGATATTTAAAACTGGGTACTCTGGGGACCCATTTGTGAATCTTGATGGGCCAAACGGCTAAATACCATTTATTTTGTTTTTGAACAGTTTATATTTAGGCCAAACTCTCTTCCCACTGTGTCAATGGCATTTAAAAGGTGTTGTAATCCATTCATATCATCACTTAAAATAACTGTATCGCAAATAACTGTATCGTAAAAAATCTAGTACAAAAAGCAAATAGACTGGCAGTATCCCTTAATAACCCTATATGGCGAAACGGACATATTAACAAATTGTAATATTATTATATTAACCATGTTTCACTAATTGACAAATTCTTTAATATATTTAGGTACTGTTGATTGAGACTGGCCAAGTCTCAATAGTCCAAAACACAAAAACTACTGGAAACGGCAGAGATGAGAGTACTGAGAAGAATTACAGGAAATATGCTGAGATCGAAAGAGGAGTCATTATTAGAGGAGAGACATTAGAAGAAAATGTAAACACTATGTAAACGAATGAACACTAAATAGAAAAAAAAAACATGAAATAATCACATACACTGAATTGGGGAGACAAGTGTGGTCAAAATAGCAATAGATAAATCACCAATCGGTAGAAGAAGTATCGACCGACCGCGCAAAAGATGGAGTGACAACCTTCCACAGAGGTATAAATTCGACAAAGAACAAGAAGAATTGCTTACAAAGAGGAGGAACATGAAGAAGAAGTATTTTTTATGATGTCAATATATTTCTCCTAAAAAAAACTTTTTCTACGAGCGTGCAAAAATGTCTACTTTCGGGCACGCATTTTAGTTTAGAAAGTTTCACTTTTCCGCACGCGTGTTACTTTTCCGCACGCGTGTTACTTTTCCGCACGCGGTTTACTTTTCCGCACGCGGTTTTTACTTTTCCGCACGCGTATCCACCGTCATGGAAACCAAGATCGTCGTCATGCTAACTAATTATATTGAAAGTTTGGTTTTGACAACATTGTCAAAGAATTAAGTCAACTTTTTAACAATTTTATTATTATCAAATACAAAATATGTAATTTTAATAATATCTATTTATTACTTACAATGTTTATATTGAACGTACAACTGAATCCTACGCTTTTTTCTTCAAATATGCTGTTAACTTAATAATCGCCTATATTGACATTTTTTTCAATTTTTAATACTGACTTGAGCATGGAATAGCGGGACCACAAAGTATTTGGTTTGCAGATTTTGGATAGACTAATAAAATAAGCCAAAAACACTTCTTCTCTTAAGCTATTTACACTTTTTTCTTTACACCAACTCATAAAAATATTGTATTCTTTCTTGTACCTGTTTGCTGATTTTTCCGGTAACAAATTAAGATAATTGACAACGTCGAGGATAGATGGAGGTAGTTCTTCGTCACTTGATGCCATCTAAATTACTGAATTATTTTTTAATTCGTAAGTAAAGATAAATTTTAAAGTGTGTGACGTGCTTCTTGACAATAATTGCTTCGTTTGACATCGTTGCTATGCCTTTAAAATATTAAAACCTGTACATAACAGGTATTTAGGCACCGCATTGAATTTAATTCGGTGTTATTAGATCGTCGTCATGCTAACCAATTATATAGAAAGTTTGGTTTTGACAACCTTGTCAAAGATTTAATTTGTGTATGTATTTTTATATTAATTCAATTAATTTGGTCATTTTTAAATGCTCGTAGAAAAAATATTGTTCCTAACTCTTGCAGAAAGTCTCTTTTCCGCACTCGACTGCTTGCCGAACTTCGCTTCGCTTCGTTCGGCAAACTGCAATCGCGTGCAGAAAAGTATGACTTTCTGCACTTGTTAGGAAAATAACTATATTTTATTTTATTTGTGGTAAAATTAACCTTAAAAAAATAAAAAGGCTGAAATGAAAACTTTTAAATTATGCATTAACTTTGGTTTGCAGTGTATAATAGCGACTTCACCATTAAGTTCATTATAAAGTATATTTAAGTACCTTTTTCTATTTTAGCACCTAATCTAGTAGTAGTAGCTTCTTTAATACTATTAATATTCCTATAAGTTTTCATCTTACTCCAACTGCCACTCAGGACGCTGCTATTATCATTTTCAAGGCTGCTATCAGTGGTTGCTCTGGAAAGCAAATACTGCACTTCTTTATCGGCATCGCTGTCACTCTGGACGTCTTCATAAAGTTTCTTTAGTGCTTCTAATTCTTTAGGAATACTGTCTTGTTTCTCTGCAGTCTTAAAGTTGTTACCGTTATTGTTAATAGTGTTTAGTATTAAGGAGGTAGACTTGAAACTAGAGGGTTGAGATCGTTGATACTTGGTGTAGGAGAAAGGCTTTTCTACTACTGTTGGTGGAGATGGCGAGAGATCGATAGTGATTTTTGTTGTAGTAGTTGTATTGTTCCTGTCTTCTGTCGTTGACATTTTCGAACACAGGGTGTGATTGAGCGCTGAATCTTCTTTGCCGATACGGACCACTAGGCTTTTATTGAGAAGATGTTTGGAGTCTAGAAGGTTAATTTTAAGAGTGGTTTATTAATTATTAATTTTTAGTATGATTTTTAAGATGTAGGATTCTATTTATATTAAATAAAAAAAAATTAAAATTTTTTAGAATGAGTTATTTTAAAGATGTTTTCGAGTATATTATTTATCGAACAGAAAAAGACTATATTACACACTTCTATATAAGTGAAAACGGCAACAGTCGTATCTTTTCAAAAATTAATAGTGTGTAAAGTATTTATTAAAATCAGCTAAGTATTATCGGCATAGCAAATGCCATCATCAGAGCTTCGTCTTATAGGTATAAAAACCTCATAGAAGAGTAATTGTTGACAAACAATATATTCAATTTAAAAATTATACGTACATAAAATAGGCCTTTGATCTTGGATAATAAAAAAGACCAAAGAAAAAACGAGGCGCCAAAAATATGGAGAATACCGTAGGATAAGCATCATGAGTTATCTATTGAAATTGTTCCTAAAGATAATCCATAAGAGAATTTACAAGCTGTATGAAAGTCAAATTTCTCCCAACCAGTTCGTGTTCATAAATGCTGTTGGTACGAAAGAGGCTTTGTTCTCAATACAAATATTGTTCCAGAGATTAGTGATGTAAATCGTTACTTTGATTACTTTGATTACTCTGATTACTTCGTGCCAATCGTATCAGAGCGAGTACCTATTTTGATTTTGAGTATTGTATTTACTCGGTTAATATCGGAGTCGGCCGGTATTCCACGAGTGTTCGGTATCAGTACCGTTAACTAAAATTTTATCTATGAAGGGCGAAGGCTATGAAGAGTTTTACAGGATATTCGTCACGGATAGGCATATTAGAAGAAGAAGGAAAACAGATTTTTTGTATTTTGTCCAACTGAGGAATATTCGTATGAACTCATTTCTAAACGCTTAAAATCAAGTATGTCAACGGCGTATTAGGCAAACTTGTAAGGAGGGGGCAATGAAATAAAAATGTTCTTGTCACTGGCGTACGCAGGATTCCTTTTCGGGGTGGGCTGTTATTTTCTTCTTCTTCATGAACCATGTCCTTTCAGAATGTTGGTTACCATCATAGCTATCTTAATTTTATTCACTGCCATCCTAAATCAACCATGAAGTTCTTCTTCGTTCTGGACTGCGTTTGCCTGCTATTTTTACTTACATAATATTTTGTAGCAACTTATATGTGGGACCTCTCATTACATGTCCGAAATACTCCAGCTTTTCTTTTCTTGATGCTTTTTATAATATCAGTAGTCTTGCTGAGACGTTCTAGTATTGTGGAGTTTCGAATCTTCTTCACCCAAGAAACTCTTAAAATTCTTCTATAGCACCACACCTCGAAAGCCTAAAGGTGATTTAGATCGATTTTATTCACAGTCCAAGATTAGACACCATACAGTAAGACCGAGAACACGAAGGAGCGAAGTAGAGGGATCCTTAATGCGAATTTTAGGTCACGGTTACATAATACTTTGGACATCCTTCTAAAAGCAGCACTTATTCGGGAGATTTATTAAATCGTAATTATCTCTTTTTTAAAAAAAGTGTCATACGAAGTTTGATAGATTCAGAATTGAAGCTATAAGAAAAGATCTGGAACAAGAACCGATAATGATGATCGAAAACAAACAATTGAGCTGGTTTGGCCACATACAACGAATGTAGCAGAAGAGAATAACAAAGAAGGTACATGAAGCCAAAATGAGAAACAAAAGAAAAAAGGGAGGGCCGAGGAAGACATGGATGGACTAGATCCAGGATATATGTGAAAGGAGACACATGAGTATAAGAGATATGAAGAAACTGGCCACCAATAGAAGCGCTTGGAAGAAATGGATAAGAGACGGAATCCGACATCCAACGCCCTGAACGGTACTATGGATTATGAGAAAGAAAGAAAGAAAAAAAGGGTCAGTAGACACCAGGCGAGGTCTCAAGGAGGGGGTAATTGACTCCATTGACGCCCCCCTTGGATCCGCGCCTGAAGTATGTACTGTAAAAGCAATATACATATATAAAAGTAATTGCTATGTAAACGAGGCCTAACTGTAGAATTTATTTTTTCAGAACAAACGGACTAAATAAAATAAAAGGCTCGGTTCAGGTTTTGAATACTTTTGGATAACAGTTACTTGTATAATCGCGTAAATTATTCAATAATTTAATTAATAGCATTATTCTTTCACTATCTATGTATTCAGTCATTACAATAATTTATATACTATACAATAAAATCTAATAATCAAGAAAAGAGAAAAAGTGACAAAATGATGTTAATAATATACTGTTACTATGGAACGAGTAGATACATTTTGAACATCTTTAACAACTAAAATCGTTGTTTACATGCACTGCATGTCTTATTTAAATTGAGTATAGTTATTTTAGACCGAGCAGTATCGTCGCCCCCGCTAGCGAAATTATTCCTATTCGATTTTTTTGCACAAACTTACTCAAAAAGAGGTCATTATAACATATACGCAGGATGTCGGGCGATGCCGTGGTCGAAAAATTGTTTAAACAATTTTTCGGGCGATGCCGTGGTCGAAAAATTGTTTAAACAATTTTTTTTAAAATAAATTCACGAAAATAATTTTTTCATTCTGAGCAAAAAAGCGCTCTTGTCATTTTTCTCTAAAATTGATTGATGTCGAGTTATATGCGATTAAAAATTTGAAAAATGCGAAAATGGCCATTTTCAAGTCTTAATAAATCGATTAAAAATTATTATTATGAAATTCAAAAAGTGACCAAATTAAGTTTCAAACCCCTTCTTCAAGGTCCTGAAGATATTTTTGTCATTATTGTATTACAAAGCTGCTATTTTTAATTATTAACAATTAGCGCTATAGTCCAACTGTATGCGTCGCCCCCCGTTAGCGAAACTATTTCGAGTAGATTTTTTTGCACAAACTTACTCAAAAAGAGGTCCTTATAACAACATCCACAGGGTACCGGGCGGTGTCGTGGTCGAAAAATTGTTTAAACAATTTTTTTAAACAAATTTACAAAAATGATTTTTTCATTGCGAACAATATTTTTTAAATAATTTGGATTATTCTGAGCAAAAAAGGTCTCTTGTGATTTTTCTCTAAAATTGATTGTTGTGGAGTTATATGGCAATTTTCGCATTTTTCAAATTTTAAATCGCGTATAACTCGACAACAATCAATTTTAGAGAAAAATCACAAGATACCTTTTTTGCACAGAATGTCCCAAATTATCTTAAAAAAATTTGTTCGAAATAAAAAAATTATTTTTGTGAATTTGTTTAAAAAAATTGTTTAAACAATTTTTCGACCATGGCACCGCCCGGCACCCTATGGATCTGTTATAAGAACCTCTTTTTGAGTAAGTATGTGCAAAAAAATCGAATAGGAATAATTTCGCTAGCGGGGGCGACGATACATCCTGGACTATAGCGCTAATTGTTAATATGTAATTAAAAATAACAGCTTTGTAATAAAATAATGACAATAATCTCTTCAGGACCTTAAAGAAGGGGGTTGAAACTTGATTTGGTTACTTAGCGAATTTCATAATAATAATTTTTAATCGAGTTATTAAGCCATGAAAATGGCCATTTTCGCATTTTTCAAATTTTTAATCGCATATAACTCGACAACAATCAATTTTAGAGAAAAATGACAAGAGCCCTTTTTGCTCAGAATGACCCAAATTATCTAAAAAAATTGTTCGAAATGAAAAAATTATTTTCGTGAATTTGTTTAAAAAAAATTGTTTAAACAATTTTTTGACCATGGCACTGCCCGACACCCTGTGGATATGTTATAAGGATCTCTTTTTGGGTAAGTTTGTGCAAAAAAATCGAATCGGAATAATTTCGCTAGCGGGGGCGACGATACTGCCCGATCTATTTATCGCATCAAGAAGATGCCTACATCTTAAAATTGTATTTACATGATTTATTATACAATATCATGATAAAATAAAATCTATTTCTACAAATTTACACTTTTTACAATATAAACCCAATCTTCCACAAACACCTTAAATACTCTAACTGAATATATAATCATACTCAAATAATTCTCAGGCAGTATTTGCAACTTCTACATTGGTTAAACTACTAAAGTCTACTTATACAAAATGCTACTACATGCAAAAATAGAATAAGGTACTAAAACATACGCCAAAAATAATTCAATGTTTACATACTAGCAATACTTACTTTAATTAACATCCAAAAGCTTTGCTGTTAAACATGAAATAAAATACGGTAAGTATAGTTGAAGTAAGAGATATAGTAGAATGATCAAGTTTTGACATTTTTTATTTATATCTCACCTTACAGGTACCCTCCTATTTTTATATACTCACGAACAAAAATATTGCATTTATCTTCAATCGTTATTATTTGTTTATTTTTTATCTTGAAAATGTTAAGTATTTTTTATTTTATAAATTTATCTATTTATTTTATTTATTTATTTATTTAATGTATTTTAATTTATTAGAGATAAATAAATGGTTAAATCAAACATTGCATAGTGTGGAAAGCGTGCTTTGCCGACTTGACAATTCCTGTTTTGTTGAAATGTCAGTTAGAATGTGTCAGTTGGAGAGTTTTATTTTTCGATTCTGCAGTTTTCTTGTTGATATGCCACATTTAAGCGAGTTAGTGTGTGCTAGAATTGTTACTTTAAGAAATGAGGATTACAGACAAGAAGTTATTGCGTGGATAGCGAATATTCATCAGTCGACTGTTTCATGTATAGTAAAGCGATACAATGAGACTGGGGAATACAAACGGCGACCTGGTGAAGGACGAAAAAGATGTACAACGCCAAGAGATGACCAATACATAAGACTTAAATCTTTTCGAAATCGTACACTTACAGCTCCCCATCTCAAAAATGAATTACTGATCGCAATACAAGTTAATGTAAGTGTCAAAACTGTGACTCAAAGACTTAAAGAGGTTGGTTTGAATCCAAAACGGCCTGCCAGAGTTCCACTTCTTCTACCACAGCATAAAACTCAGAGGTTGCACTTTGCAAGAGCCCACGTTAACTGGAACGAACATCAATGGAGAAGAGTTCTTTTTACAGATGAAACGAGGATACAATTATGGAAGCCAGATGGACGTAATTGAGTGTACAGAAGGTCTGGGGAATGTTTCGCAGAATGTAATCTTGTACAAAATGTTAGTTTTGGTGGCGGTTCCATAATGCTATCGGGTGGCATTAGTTGGGAGAGTCGTACCGGTCGTACGGAGCTTCTTGAGGTGAATATTCGAATGAATGCTGACTGGTACATACGGAACATCATTGAAGAACATGTTTTTCCTTATGCCGGCTTTATTGGGTATAATAACTTTGTGCTATGCATGATAATGCCCGTGCACATATCGCAGGAACAGTCATACAATATCTTGAGGATGTTGGGGTTGAGGCTCTAGACTGGCCACCAATGAGCCCTAATGCAAATCCCATAGAACATATATAAGACATCCTAAAAAGACGTATACGAGCAAGAAATCCAGCTCCAAACTCAATTGCAGAATTAAGAATTGCTGAACAGGAAGAATGGAATCGACTTTTGCATTCCATCCAAGATATTCTGCGGAGCATGCCTAGCCTAGAAGGATGCAGGCAATCATTAGAAGTAGAGGAGGCAATACTAGCTACTAAATTGTTACAATGTTGCCGTAAAACATTGTTCTTTTCTCGTTATTTTTTCTTTTGCTAATTAAATGTTATAAGCAAAATCAGACTATTTCATTAATTTCTCTACAAGTTAGTTGTGACTCTGAAATATGCAAAATACTTGACAATAAATATACGTAGGGTAGTCCAATTCAACTTATTTAGCAATAAAAATTACAAAACTTTTTAAAAGGAAAAAGATATACTTCAAAAATAAAATATGCAAAATTTTTCATTAAAATTTGTCATTTATCTCGAAAACTATTGATTTTAGATGATTTTAGGTGAAAATTTAAA
The DNA here is from genome assembly GCF_917563875.1 of Diabrotica virgifera virgifera. NCBI lineage: Eukaryota > Metazoa > Arthropoda > Insecta > Coleoptera > Chrysomelidae > Diabrotica > Diabrotica virgifera. The sequence goes on from NC_065444.1 coordinate 195,442,849, forward strand.
CTTCAAAAACTGAAATAAAGTTAAATTTCCTACATAAGCGCCATTTTTGTAAAAAATACAAATAGTCGAGGAAATGAAGCTGAAAAAATCGCAAAACCTCGCAATTTTTTCGTCCAGCATCGATTTGTACAAAAATTTGGGATTAGGCTCATTTCACCCTCTAGTTCATTTTCTATATTGAGCCGTTGTACGCTTTTGGTTTTTTAAGGGTGAAAACTACCCCTAATGGTAAAAAATTATAAAATAACATTTTAAACTTTAATATTGTCAACATTTGGTTCTTATTAGTTACATAATGATTGTTTTATGCTTTAAGATATACTGCCATAATATTTCAACCCTTAAAACCACCCTTGTTGGAGCTATATATAAAAAATTTATTTATCCTAAAAGAATAATTTCGGCTTGCATCGATTTACATAAAAAATTAGGATTAGGATCATCTCACCCTGTACTTTATATTCTATATCATGTTCAAGGGCGTTGATTATTTTTAGGGGTGTAAACTACCCCTTATTTTCAAAAATTATAATAAAACATTGTAAACTTTAATAAGGGTAAAATTTGGTTTTGATTGGTTAGATACTGATTGTTTTATGCTTTAGGATATAATATCATAATATTTCAACCCTTAAAAAACACCCTTAATAACATTACAATTTTTATAAGTAGATAGTTTAATAGATCTATATAGAAAAAAAGTAGAATTAAAGAATTACAAAAACATTTATTTACACAAAAATACGAATTTACAAATATGCACAAATACAAATACAAATAGTTTTTCAGTCATCTTTCATTACACGAACCGGTTCTGTGGTATTGTACTTACATTGAAAACGCTCCACAAACGGACTATTCAAATTTTTCGAAAAAAAATTTCTTTTATACATTCATTTTTGGCGATAAAATTTTTTTCAAAAATGATTTTATAATATTTTTGAAGGGCTATAAGATTGTGTAAATTAAATTCCGTAAGATCACTTAGTTTTTAATTGGGGTGGGTTTAAAAGGCTCGAATAAGGGGTGTTTGCTCGTAAATAGAGGTTTTAAACAGCTATATCTCGCTAACTGTTCACTCTAATTAAAATCTATTTACAAAAAAATTTTAGTTATTAAAAAAGCTACAATTTAGCTGTGTATTATTTTTTTCGTAACTGCAGTATTTTCGGAGATATTTTGAAATAAAAGGTAAAAAATAGGAAATTGCAAAAAATCAATTCTCCTTTAAACTCCAATTTTTCTAAAATTAGGCCTTGTAAATAGGTAAAACTTCTTGGGTGGATAGGTAATACAAATATACAAGGAATTACAGAAAGGTGAAGACCCATTTTTAATTAGGAGGGTAGTTAGGGGGTTGTTTTCACTGATTTTTTTCGTAGAGAAAAGCAGGTGCCGATATTTTTTTGATCATAAGTCGCTAAATTTTCATGCTAGAAACTTTTTATTATTATTTTTTAAAAGATCTAATTATATACTTAAAAAACATTATTTAAATTTTCCTTAAAAATGCAAAGTCTTCCCGTTATTTGGCTTTGAACATTAAATATTATGCATTTGACGAAAAAAGCTAACCTTTAACATACCGTATCTTGGTTTGTATTGGTCTTAAAGATATTATAGAAGAAGAATTTGATTTTTTTTACTAATAGATACAATTTTAATATCTACAGTTTTTTTGATTAAATGCATATTTTTTGAGGTATTCTCAAAAAACCCTCTAAAGAAGTTGATTTTTCCGTCGAAAAACTGTGACGTTCAATCACGAATAACTCGAAAAATATTAGTTTTACGAAGAAAATGTAAAAAACATTTTTTTCTTAGAATTACTTTTTACATCGATTTACATGGTTAAAATTTAATAAAAAATTCCCACCCACGAGATGGGGTGGCAACCACTCCCAAGATTTTAGCGTACAGCGGTATGATATAGAAAATGATCCTTGGACCATTCCCTACCTTCTGTGAAAATTTTAAATAAATCCATGCTGGACGAAAAAATTGCGAGCCAAAATGCTTCATTTCCTCGACTAAAACATACAGATTTCGTCTTGCGCAGGTATAGTTCTGGTAGATGTTTATTCTATAGGAAATTTATTTTAATTTTAGTTTATAACTCAAATTCTTCCCTAAAATAAATAGTTATCGAAATAGATAAACATCTATTTACAAAAGACTTAAATAGATAAACGTTAATAAAATCATTTTTTTGGTAAAATTATGGCTTATTTCCCATTAAAAGTAATTGATTATAAAAATGCCACAAGAAAATAGCTTCAGAACAACAATAGAAAAGACTTGGTGTCTGTCCTCTTTTTAGTCCAATAAAGGAGCTTATTAAAAAAAATTCTTTACAAAATTACTTCTTACATTTGTTATTTTTTATGCCCTCAACGTTTAAACTACTAATACCTTACAGCAAAAACTAATTAAAACCAAAAGAATATTTTACAAAATAAAATTTTATAACTATTTATTTTTACACAGTTATTTACAATATTAATATTTGGCTACACCAGTATTCGGTTTAAGACATATTTGAATGTCAAACGTGTGCAGTCATCTTATGACTAAAACTTTTAATTGTGGTCTGGAATTATGACCTCCTGAAGTTTCGTTTGCAACACTGGAAAGTACAAATACATTGATTCGGCAACGTTCGTAACTGTCTTTAACTCATTAATAATCAGTGAGATACTGTAAAATGAGTGCTATAAAGCTTGAAACAATGTACTATAATATATCTTTTGATCTAAAAACACCAGCAGAAACTTAGTATTTTTCAAAGATCATCATCATCAGGGCTTTTCATTCCGGGTGGAATGATTGCCGCTCTTAAGTTTGTTGTCTGACTTGGCTTTCGTTACAATTTTCTTCCACTCATTTCGATATGTGCCTAGTTCCGTCCAGTTTCTCACTTCCAGAATTTTGATGTCTCTCATGACCTGGTCCTTCCATCTCTCTCTGGGTCTTCCCCTTGGTCTTCCAGTTTCTGGTTTCCATCTGGTGATCTTCTTAATCAGTAGGTCGTTCTTCCTTCTCTCTATGTGTCCCAGCCATCTCAGTCTCTGTGCTTTAATAAATCTAACTGTATCTTCTCCCTTTATTATGTCTCTTAGTTCATGCTTCATTTTTCTTCTCAATTCTCCGTTGTCCATTCTTATCGGGCCCATAATCCGTCTGAGGATTTTCCTTTCGAATATTCTCAATTTTTCTTCATCTTTTTCCGTGAGGCACATTGTCTCAGCTGCGTACGTAACTACTGGTCTGATTGCAACTCTGTATCTTTTCAGTTTTGTATTTTTGGATAAGTTCTTGTCCTTCAGAAGCCTATGATATCTCCAGTATGTTTTGTTGCCTGCTAGTATTCGTTCCGTTACTTCTTTACTTCTCTTGTTTTGACCATTCACTATTACTCCCAAATATTTAAATTGTTGGACTCTTTCGAAAGTGTAGTTTTCTATTTTGATTTCTCTGGTCCTGTTATCTTCTCTTCTAGAGCAGAGTAGATATTTTGTTTTTCCTTCGTTAATTTCTAGACCTCTTTTCCGTGCTTTTTTTGCCAGGATTGTTACTTCTTCTTTTAATCTTTCCTTGTCTCTTGTCTCTTCCCATGAGAACTAATGCATAAGTTGCATATGCAATTATTTGTGTTGAGGAGTGGGCTTTTCAAAGATATACACGACTTATCTATCTTAGATTTGACTAATAGACACTGGTTTAAGATATAATATCCGAGTCTGGAGGAACGGAACAGAAATCTTTCAAAATACAGAAGCTTTACATAAGTTCATCTTCCATCAGTGGCGCAAAAGATATAACTTCGAATTATACCAACTCTTTAATAAACCAGACGTCATAACATTAAAACACAGAGACTTAGATGAAATGAACACATAATACAAATGCCAGACAACATAACTGCTAAAAAGATAACCACAGAAACACATGTAGAAAGAAGAAGCAGAGACTGAGCGCGAATGAGGTGGTTAGCTGGAGTTAGGACCGAACTAGGGATCTTGGAAATCAGAAGATGTCAAATCTTAGAGCAGACCTGAATCCATAAAGTATTGTCGACACAAAGATAATGATGATAATTTTTTGTCAAGTGTATTATGAAATACAAAACTACTATTAGTCCAGAAAGCCACTGCGCATCCACTAGGAAAAATATTCTAATTCGGATTTTTTGCACAATCTTACTCAAAAGGGACCCCTTTTAACAAATTTGCACGTTGCCAGGACCAAAAGTTTGTCAAAAATTTTTTAAACGTTTTTTTTTTTGTTTTTATCCTAAAATTATTTTTTTTGCATGCAACAATTTTTTTTAGGTTTTTTGGATCATTCCAAACAGAAAAGGTCTTTAGTAACTTTTCTCTAAAGTTGATAGTTTTTGACATATAAGCGATTAAAAATTGAAAAATTGCCAAATCGGCCATTTTTAACCCTCAAAAACTATGTGAAAAACTGAAAATTTGAATGTTGCCAAGGTAAGTAGATATTCTTTAAACATCGATGATGAAATGCCGAAGAGTTTTTTGCAATACAATATTCAAAATTCCTTTGTTTTTTAATTGCTAATCAGGCGTGCGCGACACTATTTTCCACCGTTGCATGTGTATACAGTATGGTACAAATGAAAGAAATAAATTAGTTATTTCGTAAACCGGCGACTCTAAGGAAAAATCCCGAAATAGGTCGATATTTATTTTTAAATTATGATATTGCGGCATATATGGTATACTAGTGACGTCATCCATCTGGGCGTGATGACGTAATAGATGATTTTTTTAAATGAGAATAGGGGTCATGTGACAGCTCATTTGAAAGGTTTTTCAATTCTCTATTCAGTAATATAAACATTTACATAATTACTTATACAGGGTGTCCAAAAAATTTTTATTAAATTAAATTATTTGACAAATTGAAAAAAAAATTAAATTATTGGACACCCTGTATAAATAATTATGTAAATGTTTATATTGCTGAATAGAGAATTGAAGAACCTTTCAAATGAGCTAGCACACGACCCCTATTCTCATTTAAAAAAAATCATCGATTACGTCATCACGCCCAGATGGATGACGTCACTAGTATACCATATATGCCACAATATCATAACTTAAAAATAAAAATCGACCTGTTTCGGGATTTTTCCTTATAGTCGCCGGTTTACGAAATAACCAATTTATTTCTTTCATTTGCACCATACTGTATACACATGCAACGGTGGAAAATAGTGTCGCGCACGCCTGATTAGCAATTAAAAAACAGAGGAGTTTTGAATATTGTATTGCAAAAAACTCTTCGGCATTTCATCAATCGATGTTTAAAGAATATCTACTTACCTTGGCTACATTCAAATTTTTAGTTTGTTAAAAATGGCCGATTTGGCAATTTTTCAATTTTTAATCGCTTATATGTCAAAAACTATCAACTTTAGAGAAAAGTCATTAAAGACCTTTTCTGTTTGGAATGATCCAAAAAACCTAAAAAAATTTTGTTCCATGCAAAAAAAAATAATTTTAGGGGAAAAACAAAAAAAAAAAAAAAGTTTAAAAAATTGTTGACCAACTTTTGGTCCTGGCAACATGCAAATTTGTTAAAAGGGGTCCTTTTTGAGTAAGATTGTGCAAAAAATCCGAATTAGAATATTTTTCCTAGCGGATGCGCACTATGCGCAGTGGCTTTCTGGACTATATGAAATATATACTTTTGATTTTGATACGAGTGCTTACGTCTAATAAGTGGCTATCTACATAATACAAAAATTAGATAAAATTAGTATTTCATTTCCTAAGCATGCACTAACATTCAAAATAACATACTAATCCAAACTTACCTTTCCTCAAATTCTCTATGCGAGGCCTAATGGATGGCTTTTCTCTTTCGTATCCGTCGCTCTCGACCACCATCGCTTCTCCCTCCCTTAAACAAATCTTGGTAGAATACCCCTTAATTTCCATCCCTTTCACCTCTTTCGAAGGTTCGAGTTTTTCAGGACTGGGCCAAGAAGGTGCTCTACCGTTAATACTGTTATTGATGTTAGTAATATTGTGCCCGTCGAAATATTTCATCTCACTGTCACTCGTGTAATCAGTTTGTCGAGTCGGTCGCAGGTTTTTCAGAAGTTTTTGGAATTCAGGTTCGTTTTCTTTTTCCTTGAAACAATTTTTTATAATAAATAATTGATATTCACATTAGCCGATATATATTTTATATAATATATTTTTCTATGCATGCTATACAATTTACAACTTCTTTCACTACATACATACATTTAAAACGAACAATTTCTCAGGCAGTGAGAAAAGTCGGCCATTGCAGTGAGAAATATTTTTTCTCACGGGTTCACCGCCGGTTTACATACATATGACCGCCATTTCCATGGTAACATGCACAATACAAACAGAATTATTTTTGTCAAACAAAATGTCAAACAACTTGTCAAAACTTATCAAAAATTACCTTTTAAGACTGTTTAACTGTGAATTATAATTTGAAATAAATAAAGTATATAAATATTAAGAATATTAAATACCCATGTGTATATATGTATTTTATTTCAATTTAGGTATATAATTTACCTAAAAGCACCTAAATTATTTAATTTTGAAGTTTGAACTCTTGACAAAAACGCATCCATAGAAAAAGTACAGTGTACAACACGAGAGAAAATGACATATTTCTCTCTCACTTGATTTGCGTCACTCGCCTCGTGCCTCTGCTCGTGCCAACAAACTTCTGCGCTCGTGAGAAATATGTCTTTTTTATATCTTGTTGTACAGTATACTATTTTTTAATTATTACAACTAAAAATATTTTACAATTTATTTGAATAAGATAAGAAGGCCATAGAAAAACGGAAGGAAAGGAATCTATCTACCCACCTATTGTTTGTTGATTTAGGGAAGGCATACGATACGGTACCTTTGAAAAACTGTTTCAAACTGACAAGTAGGTCTTAGTAGGGAGTATGTGGATGCTATCGCAAATATATACAAAAGTGCAAGAAGTATCGTTAAAGAAGGAAACTTTATATTTGAATCATTTCCAATAACAAAGGGGCTTAAACAAGGATGTTGTCTGCCTTCGACTTTATTTAAAATATAATCATCGCTAGAGCAATGGAGGAAACAAGTATCTGGCATGGGAATATACATAGGGGTGGTAAATGTCTAACAACTTTGTTTTTCGCAGATGATCAGGTAGTCGTAGCGAATGATGAGGCAGACGTGGACTACATGTGTAGAAAACTAAAGAAAGAAAATGAAAAATGGGGCCTCAATATGAATATGTCAAAGACAGGGTATCTTAAAATAGGGGATTATGAAGAAGATCCAGATTTAGAAATTAGAACCAAAAAAACATGTAAAGAATATAAATATCTCGGATATATAATATCTAAAGAAGGCACTACCAAAAGAGACATCGAAAACAGAACGCAGCAGGGCAAAAAAGCGGTAAAAATTCTAAGCTCTCTACTATGGTCAAAAGATATAAGACAAAAAACGAAATTGATAATCGATCATGCCTTGGTAGAGCCTATTATGACTTATGGGGCAGAAGTTTGGCAGATCACGAAAAAGGATAGAAGTAGTAGAAATGGATTATCTAAGGAGAGCGTGTGGTATATCCAAAAAGATCAGGAATGAAAATATTAGAGGGAAGACAAATACTGTATATTCCAGTAGAGATAGAATTGAAACGAGACAACTAGTGTGGTATGGTCACGTGAAACGAATCAATAAAGATAGATGGCCAAAAAAGCTTTAAATTACATACCACAACAAAGAAGAAGAAGGGGAAGACCTTCAGTTGCCTGGGAAGAAAATGTTCGGCACATCATGAGAGATTGAGCTATCAAAGAAGACGAATGGATGGACAGAAAAAGATGGCGGTAGAAATGCGAGAAGCGGCAGAGGCTGTAGGAACCTCGCTTATAGATAGATAGATTTGAATAAGATTTGAACTAATATACACTAAAGTACAAAATTAGCGAATATACATTTTTCAAAATTTCTCGTAAGAAGCAACTTTTGATTAATCTCAAAATTTAAGATATGCAGGAATGTACAAAGTCTTTATGAAAATCTTAAGGAAGAGACTAGCAATTAAACTCAATTCTATCAGCTCAAAGAGAGCTTCATGGCAGGAGAAGGAGGAGAAGGCGCAAATGACCATTATGCATATCATAAAGATATTAATTAAAAAATGCGTCGAGTACAACAACCACTGGACCTTGTATTTGTCGGTTGGGAGACGGTTTTTAATTCTGTAGAGTGTAGAGTTTGAAAGAGTACTGGAAGCACTAAAGCAAAGTCGAATAGATTACTGGTAGGTATATGCCACTAATTAAAAACATAATACGAAAACGCTATATTAAGTATACTACTACATGAAGACACAGAAAAAAGCAGCTTAGGCCGAGGAGTAAAACAAGGAGACAATTTTTCACTTAAAATTGTTCACGGAAGCTCTAGAGTCAATATTTAAGAACATCCAATAGTAAGATATGGGCATCAATATAGATGGAGAAAGATTAAATCATTTGTGGTTTGCAGATGACGTTGTATTAATCGCAGACAACTAACAAGGTACATTTTCTATGATACATTCGCTTAAAACTCTGTCTGAGAGAGCAGGATTAAAAATAAACTTTGAGAAAACTAAACTTACGACACATCTCGTAACGAGCGAAAATATAACTATTTACAATAATACTATACGCTCTGAGCTTCGCTGGTGGCGCTTCTAGCGGATTACTAATTCAACTTTCACCGGTAATTTTTAAATTTATTATTTAATTGTTATCACTTAACATTTACAACGCAAAAAAGTAATTAAATTGTAATCGATTTTTTTTTTAAATTTTACTAATCATTTTGACGTTCTATTGATAAAATATGAATTTCTTACTTCAGATACTTTCACAATTATCGTGTAGATGGCGGTAAGACTAATATATTAATTTATAATTAAATATTACGGAACATTAAAAAAACTTAAATTCGGTATTTAAAACGTAAGTATATTTAAGCTAAAAATATATACCACAGCTTTGACCAACTAATATTTTTTTATAATTAATGTTTTTAATTTTAATTTTAAATTAATCACTTTGACATTTATGTCAAATTTCCGGTAAACGTTTACATACTTGCCACTACTGGCGCTCGCGAATTTGTAAATATCCCCTCTACGTATGAGCTCACAGCGTATACAACAAACACACTTACAAATATCTTGGGCGCGAGATCAAAATAAGTAGACAATCAAACACATGAAATACATGAAGCGAATAGGTCTGACATAAGCAACATTTGACAAACTAAGCTATATTCTCAAAAGTGCAATTCACATGTGTCTCAAATAGTGTTGTCAGGTCCGATTTGTTTTTAATCGGTACATAAGCAAAAACAAATCGGTATTTAGGGTTGTAGATCGGGACAAATAAACAACAATAGCCCAGTAAATGACCGTTTTGGAGTATAATTTTTAGAGTCAACTCCGAATTGCATGAAAATCTGGTTTTAGGTTCTACTTACTGTCTACTTCAAAGTTGAACTTGTACCGTTGGTTGCTTTTACTTGGGGGGTGACAGTTACAGTTACCCCTTCTCGGGGGTAAAAAAACGAGCGTTTAAAGTAAGTCCCAAAATGGATCAACTGACTAACTCTAAAAAACTTTTGTTCTATATAATTTTTAAACTAAGTCAATACTTTTCGAGTAATTTTATCAAAAAAAATATTCTTAGGAAAATTGTAGCTTTAAAAAAAGCAAAAAAAACTGTATCTTCAGAAAGTCTATAAAACCAGTAAAAGCAAAGTTGTAGCTTATCAAATATACGTTCTTATTCGTCAAATTACAAATCGAATTTTTCAACTTAAAATAACAAAAAAATTAAGCAACTTTCGAGCAAAATTTTTTTAAAACTTTTTAAAGTGTTTAAAAAAATCTTTAATTTTGTTTTATATAAAAGTCTCTAGCATTAAACTAAGCGAGTTACGCTCAAAATAAAGTTGGCTCCTTTTTTTGGTAAAAAAATTGTGAAAATCTCCCCGTATTTAGCACCGTAAATAAAATTAATCGTTACCGCTTTACCATTTACTTTATATGTGTATTGTTTATACGATCTGTAAGGAGTATTAGGGACACTAAAAATCTCAAGGAGTAAAAAGTAGGTAGGTTTTGCTTTTATAAATATGATGGATTCATTTTGTTTTTCTGTTAGACAAAAATTGGTTCAAATATGACTGTTCATATTTTGCATACACTCGTGATTAGTGACTCGTTTAGGTCCTTTTAATCATGTAAAAATACATAAGTAAAGTAAATTGTTTGTAAAGCGGTAACGATTAATTTCATTTGGGGTGCTAAGTAAGGGGAGATTTTCACGATTTTATTACCAAAAAAAAGGAGTCAACTTGATTTTGAGCATAACCCTCTTAGTTTTGATGCTAGAAACTTTTTAAAACATAAAAATAAAGCTTTATTAATTAAAAAATTTTAATTAGTTTTTCCCGAAAAGTGCTTCATTTCTTGGTAATTTCACGTTGAAATATTTGATTTGGAATTTGACGAATAAGAACGTATTTTTCATGAGCTACAACTTTGCATTTGTTGGGTCTATAGACTTTACGAGTTCACATTTTTTTTTTCATTTTTTTTATATTATTTTTTTAATATTTATTGCTTCCAGACGTTGTTCTGTATAGAAGCGTTTGTTTAAATATATAGAACAATGTTTTATTGTTTGCTATTCTGTAACTGCTAGCAAATTATTAAGGCTGTGAGTGATAAAAACGAAATGAAGTATGCTATAAAAGTAATATACATACTAATTCTTGTTAATTCTAAAATAGGGTAATTTTTTATATTCGTGAACATCAAACGACGTCGGATGTGCACTCATGGTCCCATATTTTTGCTAAGAATATTTTTTTCGATCAAATACTTACTTTTTGAGTTATTTGTGAAAATCGCCTGAAAACGTGATTTTTTGTCGAAAAATAAATATTTTCAATCGTAAATAACTTGAAAAGTATTAACTAAGTTAAAATTCTATAGAACTAAAATTGCTTAGAATTAGTCAATTTATCCATCTTTGGACTTATTTTAAACGCGCGGTTTTTCATCCACAAGAAGGGGTGACTGTCACCTCCCGAGTAAAAGCAACCAACGACACAAGCCGTCCAAATTTTTATGCAATTCGGAGTTTATCCTGAAAATTATACGGTATCGCCGTATTTACAGTTCATTTACTGGACTACAAGGTGTTTCTATAATCTGTATTTTTAATCCTACATAATAATAATAATCAGACGAAATTACAAAAAAAATCGTAGAATAAGTAAATTATTTATTTTTTATTAAAATTATATTTTTCATTCGATTTTGCCGCTTTTTGGAGTGCCTTGCTTTTATAACATAGTTATAAAATTCACTGTAAGTTTTCCTGAAATTGGTTTTCGTGGGTGAAAATCGGGACATTTATCGGGAAAATCGGGACAATCGTCTCCCGATCAGGTACAAATCGGTACGCGTCCCCAAACCCCTGAAAATCAGGACGTCCCGCGCAAATCGGAACACCTGGTAACGCTAAAAGTGTTACCAAGCGAAAAGAAACGATAATTTCTCAAGCGAAAGGTTTATAACCATTTCTTTTGTCCGTACAAACTTGACGACGACGCTTAACTGGAACTGGGCAGGTCATTTAGCTGGAATAACAAATGGACGGTGGACAAGACGAATCATGCAAAGGACGCCCAAAAACTATAAAATATGCCGATGATGACCACCAACAACGTGAAAAGAGGAACAGGAAACTGGCTACAAGAGACCCAGTGTAGAGAACCCTAAAAAGAACTGAGGGAGGCTTATATCCAGGAGTTAACGCCATAAGCTGATTTATGATGATGATGATGAATTCAAAACAACTAAAACTTACTTGATTAACAAAATTATAATTATGCACAGTCACAGTTGATTTCCAAATAGGAACTTCGGGTTTTTCTATGTGCCTTAATCTAACTCCCCATTTGCTGTCCTCGTCAGACATATTCTCTCCAAACGGAACTGTCTCTCCAAGATGATACGGCTTCGGTTTGTTGGGTTTATTTTTCAATATCCCTTTTATTTCGCTCTCGGTTAATTCTTTTTTGTCTTCTTCGGATATGTCGGTGGTTATGGCGTTATTCGAGTTAACTGTCACTAGTCCATAGTTCGTGGAGATTCGAGATTGTAAGTTTTCGTACAAAGAATCTGTCGGTGAGTCTTCTGAGTTCGAAAAAAGTGGTTTTTCGAATGTCGTATCTCCGAAATGTAGTAACTAAAAATGGAAGAAAATGAAGTTAAATACAAAAATAAGACTACAATTAAAAAATGTAACTTTATCTAAGATCAACTGGTATAGTATCTTTTTAAGTTTTTAAACATCGAAAATTTTCTTAAAAGAAATTTAATAATAACCCCCTCCGTGGCTCAGTGGTAAGAGCAGAGGCGGCTCTAGCCCATGTAGCGCCCGTGTGCAGTCGATGCCCTGGCGCCCTTTGGTAGACGCGCAGTCAAAATGGAATAGTTCAATAGGTACCTACCTAGTACTTGTACATAGGGTATTAGGTACTCTTATAATGTAAACAAAAATCCAGATGCAAATAGTGCAATATTAAATGATGTCGGGAGCCAATAAATATTCACAGCGTCAGAACAAAATCTGTTAAAATCCCAAATCTGATTTAATTAAATCAGATTTGGGATATATATTTATCTTTACTTGATTTTATTTAATATTTAATTAAAAATGAACTTTTTTATCTATGACGTAAGGTTGAAAATTGGTTGAGGTTGTTAAAATGATGAACTACATACTACGTATTTTCAGTATGACTTAAAACACCAACAACAAATTGCTAAAAAGGATAATTTTTGAGGAGCTGTGACTCCGCTGAAAGTCGCAATAATAGTAGTAGTCTTCTTCTTAGGGTGCCTGTCCGTTCCGAACGTTGGTGATCATTCTGGCTATGATGACTTTGTTGGTTGCTATACGGAATAGTTGTGTTGAGGTCTTTCTATACCATGCTCTCAGGTTAGCAATCCAGGATATTCTTCTTCGTCCTGGGGCCCTTTTTCCTTCAATTTTACCTTTTAAAATGCATTGGAGTATCTCGTATCTGCCTCGATTTCTCATTATATGTACCAAGTACTGCAGCTTACGGGCCTTCACGATATTGACTAAATCTGCGGTTGTGTTCATCCTCCGTACTACTTCTTCATTGGTGAATTTGTCTGTGTCCATGGTATCTTCAGGATCCTTCTGTACAACCATAGCTCGCAAGCCTGAAGTTTCGAGAGAGTTTCTGTCTTCAATGTCCACGTCTCTATTCCGTATAGACGCACTGAGTACGCATAACATTTAAGGAGCCTTATTTTTGTTTTTGGGTGAGGTCATGGCTCTTGAACACAGAGCTCATAGTCAAGAATGCACTTGTTTCCTTTCCGGTGCGACATCTAATCTCTTGAGTATTGTCCCATGACTCATTGATTATAGTTCTAAAGTAGTTGTATTGTGAGACACGTTCAATTCTCATTTGGTTCATACAGATTTGCTCCAGTTATGTTTTGCTTGCTGATGATCATTAGCTTGGATTTGCTGGTTTTTATATCTAATCCATATTATTATGTTCTACTTGTTTCCGTTATTTTGTTCATTAAGTTTTGCAGTCTATGGTATTGGAAAACACTCTTGTATCATCTGCATACCGCAGGTTACTCAGCTTGATTCCATTTTTATTGAGATGCCTTCATCAGTATCTTTTAGAGTTTAGAGCCTCTTCAAAAATGTGCTTTGAGTACAGATTGAACATCAGCGGTGAAATTATGCATCCCTGTCTCACTCCCCTTAAGATTTTGACCTGATCTGTATATTCTCCATCTATTCGAAACACTGCTGATTGATTCCAATACAGGTTAGCTATTATTTTCAGGTCTCTTCCGTCAATCCTTGTCCTCTTCAGCACTTCCATCATTTGTTCATGCCTGAATCTATCGAAAGCCTTCTTGTAGTCAATCACGCATGCAAAAACATCACAGCCGACGTCTCTACATTTCTTAAATAACAACCGCACGCTAAATAAAACCTCCCTTGTACCAACAGCGTTCACAAATCCAAACTGATTGTGCGCAATTTGTTCTTCGCATCTTCGGTAAATTGTGGTAGTAATAAAAGAAAATCTTCCTTGTAAATAATTTTAATCAAATGAAAAGCCGCTTTTCTTTATTATATTTACATGTTAACTTAAATAAAATACTTAATCCATTCCGTCAAAGCTTATTTCGCAAAGTTATCCCGCGACACCTGTACAAACGCCTTTGAAAAGTCCCAAGCAATACGACCTTTATAGGTTCCACAACAGATTTCGGAACCATTGTTGGTATGTCTTTAAACGAATCAAAAGATCGCCGTCCGTTCGTTGGACGGACAGCCGGGCGGGCGGCAATCTATAAATCGCGCTTAAGTGCCAATGTAATTTTTCATTAATCGTTTTAAAGCATATTTTATGTTGAAACAAAGTAAAGGACCCGCTCTTTGGCGATCGGCGCCCCCAACATCCCGGCGCCCGTGTGCACCGCACACCCTGCACAATAGGTAAAGCCGCCTCTGGGTAAGAGCGCCTGCCTTTGGATCGAAAAAATCCGAAAGGTTGTGGGTTCGAATCTCACCAGGGTCAGGAATTTTTCATTTATTATAAATTAATAAATGAATATAGTTTCTGTCCTTGTGGGATCGGTACTCACCGGAGGGACCGCAGACGTTCGGATACAATTAGCGTCTCTTTGCAAAGAAAATGACGTCGACTTTGCAAAGTAACAAGACACTTACTCAACACACACACTACACATTACTCCCCTGACTTAGTGATAAGTTATACAATTACGTGGCTAAAGGTTCTAGTTCTAAACCAAGGCCAAAATCAGAGAAAAAAAATTTAATATTTTCTTCAATAAAATTATGAACCAAGTATATTATATTATTACACATAGTTTCAAAAGTTATGCTTCACCCCTCGTATTCACGATGTTTACGCTTTTATAAATCCGTATCTTTATCACATATTTAATGGGCCTTTTTTATAAAAAATATATCATTTTTTGGTTTTTTATTTTATTTTTTTACCCATTTAATTGACCTGGTTTTGCCAAGGTGTAAACATTTAAAAAATTTATTCTGGTGAAATTTTTGAAAACGTGATAAAAATGAAGATTTAGTTGAAGAAGGCCATTCACAGCGGTTCGTGGCGAAAAGAGTGGGTATTTCTCATAGTGATGTCTCACGGATCTGGAATAGGTTCCTGGAGACAAACTCGATACGGAATAGTGCTCGGTCTGGTAGACCCCGAGTTACCAATGATCGACAGAATATATATATCAGAATTTCCATCTGTAGAGATTCTTCTATGTTTGTACCAGCCCTCCAAAGAGAATTCAGGCATACTACAGAAGTCAGAGTATCGTTGGCTACAATAAGAAGAAGAATTTTAGACTCAGGTTTGAGGAGTCGTCGACTAATAAGAGTTCCTCAGCTACAACCTAGACATGTTTTGGACCGCCTCCAGTGGGCTCAAGAACACATACAGCTTCCCTAACTGTTTTGGAATTTTGTGCTTTTTTCAGATGAGACCAGAATCTGTTTAAATAGTGATAACCGGCGAATTTATGTGTGGCGAGAGCCAACAAGAGCTGCACAACTAGCCACACACGAATTCGCCGGTTATCACTATTTAAACACATTCTGGTCTCGTCTGAAAAAAGCGCAAAATTCCAAAATTGTTGGGGGAGCTGTATGTGTTCTTGAGCCCACTGGAGGCGGTCCAAAACATATCTAGGTTGTAGCTGAGGAACTATTATTGGTCGACGACTCCTCAAACCTGAGTCTAAAATACTTCTTATTGTAGTCAACGATACTCTGACTCCTGTAGCATGCCTGAATTCTCTTTGGAGGGCTGGTACAGACATAGAATAATTTCTACAGATATAAATTCTGATATATCTATTCTGTCGATCATTAGCAACTCGGGGTCTACCAGACCGATCTCTATTCCGTATCAAGTTTGTCTCCAGGAATCTATTCCATATCCGTGAGACATCACTCTGAGAAACACCCACTCTTTCCTACACGAACCGCTGTGAATGGCCGTCTTCAACTAAGTCGATAATTCGTATACGGTCCAACTCAGAAATTAAAGTACGATTCATTTTTAATCACGTTTCCAAAAATTTCACCAGAATAAATTTTTTAAATGTTTACACCTTGGCAATCCAGGTCAATTAAATGGGTAACCAAATAAAATAAATAACCAAAAATGGTATATTTTTTATAAAAAAGGCCCATTAAATAATATGTGATAAAGCTACGGATTTATAAAAGCGTAAACATCGTGAATACGAGGGATGATGCATAACTTTTGAAACTATGTGTATTATGTTAGCAAAACTACTCTCGTAAAAAATTTATACCAATAATTATCTCCTGTAAACAGAAAAAGTGTATGTAAAAAATCTATTATTTTATTTATTCCTTTTTCATCAGTCGGACTTTCCTCTGTCCCTTCCTGATCGATATTTTTCTTTAACCGTTAAGAAAACTCGTTTACGTTGCCGTAAAATCATCGAAATGTAAACAATTCAATTTCTTGTATCCCACATTATTCCTGTTTCCATTTGCCCATCACAAGGCATTTTATGTAAATATGCATCTATAAAGCATACATTTTATATTTGAAGGGTTATTACCCCGATATTTCTTTGGTGGCTCAGCTAGCATCCATACTGTCTTACACTGATGATGATTTTGTAATAAAATCGAAAACGTTTTGTTCTGATGTAGCCCTTTAGGGATTTTAATAAAATTTTATACCTTTTACAAAGGATTTATTCCAATTTTTGTGATTGATGGTATACAGCCAACTACAGGAAAAACATTTTCTTTCCTTGTGGATTTTTTATTTTTTTCAATTTAATTGTGGCTTATTTCCCATATAAATAGTTAATTATAAAAATGCCACAAGGAAATAGCTTCAGAACAACATAGAAGTCATAATTTATTTCTTTGTTTTTCTCTTCAGTCGGTGCATATATGTTTATAAAAATGTAATTTTTTGGTATTTTTCCCTTATTCTTGGTACGCATATTCCCTCTAAAATTGGTTTAAAAGTCATCGATTAAATATCTACCTAACTCTCTTTCGCCATTGAAAAATAAAAAAAAAAATAATTTATTTTCCTTGAGTTTTGTCCTAGTTGTTTCGGTTCCTCGATGATGCTTCCTCGTAATTTCCTCTTGCATTCCATGTCTATAATAATGTCAATATATTTGTCTATTACTTTGTTTCCATTAATATTCTGTACATTTTGTCCATCTCGTGTGACTTGCCAAGTCGCCTCCGTTATTTTAGGCTCTTTTCGTTGTGTTGCTAGTTTTTCGGGTTTTCATTTTTATTAATTATCGTTGGCTTTTATTCCATTTCCATATTTCTCCATCTTTAATTAGTTTCTGATAGCCTATTTTGACATTTTTTACATTATCTCTGCCATAGTCTTACTTCTAATTTTTTCTGAATAATTCTTTCTTCCTTTGACATATCATAATTTACACAGATTTGTTCGTCCTTTTCGTTTCTTAATTTACTATTCTTTTTCATTACTTCGATTTTGGATATCACGCTATTAAGGTCCACTAGGGCAGTATTTTCCACTAATTTCTTTACTCCATTTACATCGACTAATACTTGTAGTTTCTTTTCCATAAAATTCTCCATAACCCCCATAATATTTTTTGATTTTGATCATTTTCCCTGCTTCTTTCTCTCTCCATATCTTTTTTTTTTCGTTTGCTGTGGTAAGTTTCTTTTCTAATTGACCTAATTATTTAATATATTTTTGTTTGTTTCTCGCAGCCTTTGCTTTTGTTTCTTATTCAATTATTTTCTACACTAATATTTTATTTTTTTCATCTTGGAAACATCTAACTTTAAAACTGTAAAAAGGGTAAACCCTGTAGTTGGCTGTATATCTTCGATAAAACAACGTGGAATTAAGTAAACACTTCTGTTGTATATAGGTATATGAATTTATTAAAATTCTTAAAATTTATCCACAAGGGAGTAGAAGTACAAAATGTTTTCGGTCAAACTGACCATCATCAGTGTAAACGTCTAGTGTACAAGTAATTGTAACTAGCCACTTCAATAGGTATTGAACCTATTGTCACAGTTGTCACTATTGTCACATAGAAGTGGCTAGTTACAATTACTTGTACACTGGACGTTTACACTGATGATGGTCAGTTTGACCAAAAACGGTTTGTACTTCCACTCCTTTGTCGATAAATTTTAATAAATTCATATACCTATATACAACAGAAGTGTTTACTTCATTCCACGTTGATCTGACTTTAATGCAGATTTTGCTTTACTTACTCTTTGCTTAGATATTTTATATATTTTTCTTTTAATCCCTTTGATGTCAAGTTCATTGTGGGCTTCTATTACTGCTAATTTGTCTTTCTTTTGAAAGCCGTTGTTAAATATATAAACATATCAAGATTTCCCCTATTATATACTCACGGACAAAAATATTGCGTATGCATGTGGAATGCAATTTTTTGTGCTGTTAGCCTTAGCCCTCCTGTATCATATAAATAGGATATCTTTTTCGAATGTGATGTTAAAAAGTATCATATAAATGCTATAATCGGATTTAAATCGGATCTGGGCTTTATGCTGGCCAGTATAATTTTTAAAATAAATATCATCAAGGTAAGTCTTCACATCACATCACACCATAATATCAAACGATGTCGATGAGTTGAACAAACAATTAGTTGATACACTTACACTGGCACAAGCAGGTTTTGCCCAAAGACCAAACGAGATGAAAATATCACTTTACTTAAGACATTGGAAGAGTGTCGAATTGATCATAGGTACACCAATATTATAGAAAATATATTATACAGAAATGCTACAACAACTATAAATCTGCACGGTCCTACCAGTAAGATATATTATTATAACAGGAGAGTTATTCGACAGGGAGATACTATGTCGCCTAAGTTGTTCATTACTGTACTTGAACATGCTTTGAAATCACTGGAATGGGAAAATAAAGAAATAAATATCGATGGTGAGATGCTTAGTCATCTACGATTCGCAGATGATATTGTTCTGATTTCAGATGATCTAAAAACTGCCAATGATGTGTTGAATGAACTCCGCGATGCAGCACGTAAAGTAGGTCTAAATATTAATTACCAAAAGACCAAAATGATACGAATTTAGTTACGAGCCATTCTTTAAAGGTAGAAGACGTCGAAATTGAAGTTGTTGACAGCTACATATACCTTGGACATACGGTAAAAATTAGCAGAGACAATCAAACTGCTGAGCTGCTAAGAAGAATAACTCTGGGATGGGCAGCATATGGAAGACTACGTGATATTTTTAAATGTGATATACCTATCAGCCTAAAAAGAAGAGCCTTTAATCAATGTGTCTTGCCTGTTCTTACATATGGCGCCTAACTAGTACATCTGCACGAAAACTACAAGTGACGCAACGTAGAATGGAAAGATCATTGTTGGGCATAACGTCAAGAGATAGGGTAAGAAACGAAGAAATTCGTAGAAGTGGTGTAGGAGACATAATAAAATACATAGCCAAAATTAATGAGAATGAGAGATGATAGGTGGACCAAAAAAATCTTGGAGTGAAGACCGAGAGCGGATAGGCGAAACCCGGGAAGATCACCCACAAGATGGATTGACGACATAAAGAGGATTTGTACCAACTGGATTGCAAAAGCGCAGGATAGATCTGAATGGAAATTTTTCGAGGAGGCCTATGTTCAGCAGTGGACGACTATGGGCTGATGATGATGAAGTCTTCACTATGCTAGCGACATGAAGACGTGCATTGACACCAATATGGCTTTCAAATGGCAAAACGTAATCTTCAAACATTCGTCTAATCACCTCCACGTGTTCGGTATGTACTTTCAAAGCAATACCGCTCCGCAGCACTATGCCGCCACCAGCAAAACTAACGCTCTGTATGAGGATACAACTGACATACTGTTCGCCAGCCAACTCTTCTGTAGACGAAGTTTTGTAAATCTTGCTTCCATATGGTGAACGCTATGCCAGATGTAACCTCATACAGAGTGATAATTTTGGTGATGACGGCATAGTGCTATGGAGTGGTATTTCTTGGAAAGGAGATACCGAATTTGTGGAGGTGATTGATTGAACGACAGCTGATATGTACATTAAAAACATTTTAGAAGATCATGTTTTGCCATTTGCCAGCCATATAATTGGATAACAAATTCGTGTTAATGCACCATGACGCAGGTCTTCATTCGAAAAAGAAATCATATTCCTATAGACCAAGAGGCAGCGCTGAAAAATCTATTTGAATTTACTAAACCTAGATTTTTCACAGTTGATTACTGTGAGTGTGTAGAGAAACATACTGCGGTCGGTCAAGCTAAACGTAGAACAGGGGTTACTGAGAGGGTATTAAAGTTGCTTTCCTACGAAGGTAATTATTTCCATTTACTAAGGCTGAAAATCAGTACACACATCCTAACATCCTATAAATAATAGTCGATTGAGGAAATGAAGCATTTTGGCTCGCAATTTTTTCGTCCAGCATGGATTTACTTGAAATTTTCACAGAAGGTAGGGAATAGTCCAAGAATTATTTTCTATATCATGCCGCTATCATACGCTAAAACCTTGGGGGTGGTTGCCAGCCCATCTCGGAGGTGGGAATTTTTTTATTACATTTTAACCATGCAATTCGATGGAAAAAGTGATTCCAAGAAAAAAATGTTTTTTACATTTTCTTCATAAAACTAATATTTTTCGAGTTATTCGCGCTTGAAAATAACAGTTTTTCGACGAAAAAATCGACTTTTTTAGAGGGTTTTTTGAGAATACCTCGAAAAATATGCATTTAATAAAAAAACTGTATATATCGAAATTGTATCTTTTAGTAACACAAACCTAATTCTTTTCCTATAATATCTTTAAGACCAATACAAACCGAGATACGGCATGTTAAAGGTTAGCTTTTTTCGTCAAATGCACAATTTGAAATATTCAAAGCCAAATAACGAGAAAAATAGGTCAAACTCCTTAAGTGTATTGATAATATAAATATAAAAGGAACTACAGAAAGGTGAAGACCAATTTTGAATAAGGAAGGTAGTTAGGGGGTTGTTTTCACTGAGTTTTTCATAGAGAAAAGCAGGTACCGACATTTTTTTTGATTATAAGTCGCTTAATTTTCATGCTAGAAACTTTTTATTATTTTTTTTAAAGGTCTAATTGTATACTTGAAAAAAGATTATTTTAAATTTTCCTCGAAAAATGCAAATTTTTCCCATTATTTGGCTTTGAATATTTTAAATTATGCATTTGACAAAAAAAGCTAACCTTTAACATGCCGTATCTCGGTTCGTATTGGTCTCAAAGATATTATTGGAAAAGAATTTGGTTTGTGTTACTAAAAGATACAATTTTGATATCTACAGTTTTTTTTGATTAAATGCATATTTTCGAGGTACTCTCAAAAAACCTTCTAAAAAAGTCGATTTTTTCGTCGAAAAACTGTTATTTTCAAGCGCGAATAACTCGAAAAATATTAGTTTTACGAAGAAAATGTAAACAACATTTTTTTCTTAGAATCACTTTTTCCATCGAATTACATGGTTCAAATGTAACAAAAAATTCCCACCTCCGAGATGGGGTGGCAACCACCCCCAAGGTTTTAGCGTATGATAGCGGCATGATATAGAAAATGATTCTTGGACTATTCCCTACCTTCTGTAAAAAATTCAAGTAAATCCATGCTGGACGAAAAAATTGCGAGCCAAAATGCTTCATTTCCTCAATCGACTATTATTTATAGGATGTTAGGATGTGTGTACTGATTTTCAGCCTTAGTAAATGGAAATAATTACCTTCGTAGGAAAGCAACTTTGATACCCTCTCAGTAACCCCTGTTCTACGTTTCGCTTGACCGACCGCAGCATGTTTCTCTACACAAGCACAGTAATCAACTGTGAAAAATCTAACTTTAGTAAATTCAAATAGATTTTTCAGCGCTGACTCTCCGTCTACTATGACACAGGGGGCAGCACAAAAAATTTTATTTCACACTTTAATTTCAAGATATGCAATATTTTTGTCAATCGAGTGTATAAAATCAACATTATTTTGAAAAAGTTCCTTTTTTAACGAATATAAATAAATGCGTATAAACATTCAGATTCAGCAGTTATTTTGAATTTACTGTTAAAGGGATATGTATTATAAAACTTACTGGCAATCCGTTTTTGTTAAAATCCTCCATAGTAGACCCCGAATTCCTACGTCGCCTCCTAAAATTCTGAGTAGGCGGTGGCTTTTCATCAGTGGCTACTATATTGACTTTTCCAGACTCGGCAGCGAAATGCACTTCCGTCTTGCAAAATTCAACTTTTTTCGTTTTCCGCATATTATTATCGTCATCATCTGGCCTAACCTGGTCGTTTAACGCTAAACTAATACGTCGAAAGCTATTGTTATTGTTATTTCTTGTTACATATTTGGATTCATCGACAGCAATAGAATGGCGCTTGATGTCCTTGAGCTGTTCTCTATCCGTATCGTTCCACGACAAATCCACTATATTGTTGTTTTTGGAAATTGGGATTGTTATTGTAGTAGATTTCAATTCAGTCGGTGAGTTTGACCAGTCGAAATGGCTTTTCTTCCAGTTCTCGTTTTTGTTCGTTGGTGAGGAGTCTTCTTGGTTGAATGAACTGGCTATTCTCTTAACCTGTAAAAACACATATTTAAGTATTATATTAAGAGTTTCAGATTAAACTAAATTTTCAATTTAAATAAAATGTCAATAACGAGCGAAGAGAGCAATATTATAAAAAGACATTAAAGATACAACAAATAAAGAATTATGTATTCTTCTTGATGTACCTATCCGTGAAGAATGTTGGCGATCATCATGGTAATCTTTAACTTATCTGCAACAGCGCTGAAAATCTGCACAGATGCTGTGTTGAACCAGGCAAACATTTTCACTTGCAAGATGGCGTATAGAAGGGCATATCTGGATTTATTTCGTATAATGTGTTCATTGTATTGTAACATTCGAGATTTGATGGTGGTAGTACCTCTCGGTTCTTAATTCCTTTGAGGACCTCCTTATTTGTGATTCGGTCAGTTCACGGGACGTTTTCCCATATAGCGACATCTCAAATGCTTCCAATTTTATGCACATAGCTTCGCGCACTCGAATACCACACATAATAGTAATACACACATAAGTCTAATCTTCTAGCCTGATGCAGTCAAAGGATTTAGTTAAATCCACAAATCATAATATAGGCAGATTTGTTATATTCCAATGGCATCTCAACAATTTCTCTGCCTACGAATATAACCTCTATTCTGCTCCTCACTGATTATATAATATGTTTTTCTACCATATTAATGACTATATTATTCTTTTTACTACTTTAAATAAGATATATTTAAGAATGTACTATTTTATTTTTATACTAATGGCATGGATTTTACTATCACATTGCTGCAAACCTGGGAGAAATTGATATTCACATTTTATTTTTTGTTTTTAATTGCACAACCAAATATACAGTGCGCTGGAATAAGTGTTATCCCTCCCTACTAACTCATTTATTTTTAGCACATAAGCAAATCGCTCGGACAGGTAGATTTTTAAAATAATCTTAGTATATTATACCATCAATGTTTCGAACTTTACGCAATCCCTCTTCAGGTGACTGCCATAACTTTGACTTTTTTAAATGGGAAAGTACATCATGTGACACCTCATTTAAAAGCTGTTGAAAAACTAATAACAAAAATGTATAATACTTTAATCTTTTTTGAAGGCGTAGGCGCAAGATTTCGGTCGAATGATTTTTAAATGCATTTATTTTTTTCTAATCCTTAGAAAACAAATAACTATTTTTGAAAAATTTAAACGCAGAATGAAAGAATACAGTATTTCCGAGGGTTAAAAGTCCCTGAGAACTTCTATAATGTTTATTTTAATAAGTTCAAACCCCTTGACAGAGGTGAAAAAAAGAGAAAATTGAGTGTGATTTTTAATTTCAAATATATCATTCAAAAGAAACTTTTTGTTTATTCTAACGGACTTTTAACCATTGTAGGGGAGTGCATATAGATTTTCACTTCGGAAAAAATCAAACAAGATAGAACTTTTTGTAATTTAATTAAGAAATGTTTAATAAACAACGTATCAAAAAGTTCTACTCGAAAAGTGGGTGCTTCATTTTTTATCAAAAAAAACCTTATAATATAAAGAATTTTCTAAAATTAAATCTGTATCTTCTATAATTTTTTATTTATAACGCTTAAGTCACCCTTCTCACAAACATTGGGGCACTGTAAACTAG
The DNA here is from genome assembly GCF_917563875.1 of Diabrotica virgifera virgifera. NCBI lineage: Eukaryota > Metazoa > Arthropoda > Insecta > Coleoptera > Chrysomelidae > Diabrotica > Diabrotica virgifera. The sequence goes on from NC_065444.1 coordinate 195,467,352, forward strand.
CGTACGGCGAAGTGCACGGTTGAGTTATTTTAATGTAATTCTTTAACTAATGGATCAAATGAAATTTTACAAATTGAACCTAAAAAAAGAATAATGAAGCTATCTGATGGTTATAATAAAAAGAAATAAAATGTATGGGTATAAGTACGGTGGGGACGGAAAGTTAGTATTACATGAATTTTGTTTAAAAATGATTTAAAAATGTGTAACTAATACAATTTTTCTTATAAAACCTCCAATTTTGCACAACTTACCTTTCAACCATCGTACTAAATGATGTTTTATTAACCTTTAACTACACGCGCTGGCGTATTTTGTACGCCAGATATAAGAATTCTACTGGAAATATATTTAAAAATTTAATTTTTGACCTTGTTTATCTCTCTAACCTATCACTGGAATGTGCTTTACAATTTGGTTTTAGTTTCGTTATAATCGGCGTTCTCGGAAGATCGTAATGTATTGTTTATTATTTGTTTCCGGTGGTGGACAATATACACCACCATTATATTAATATAAGTAGTAATATAAGTACATATTTCAATTGTTTTTTTTAGTAATTATGGCACAAAATATATTTTTCTTTATAAACAATACTTCGTCTTCCGTAAAAAATCACATTTCAAAAAAATTTTATTAGTAGATTTATTTATCATGGAATCCAGTTATTCCATGATTTCAGTTATAAATCCAAATTGGCTTACTGAGAATTAACTCAAAGTATTCACTGATGCCGAATAAGGTTTATAACAAACAACTAAAGTGTATTTTTCAAAAAAAAAAAAATAAACAAATCCGCTGTTTTAAGGGTATTTTCTTGTGGCGTATAAAGTACGCCACGCGTGTAGTTATGCTATAACTTGATGCGCGGGTAGTTAAAGGTTAAAAAAAAACTCAAAAATTTAATTCAAATCATATGACGTCTTAAAAAATGTAATTTTGAAATCTTCGTAGTTTTATAGAATTACCACCACTTTAAGACGGTATTACTCAATTTTGAACAGATCTATTACAGTTTTATAAGTGCTTTTTTAAAGCTTATGATGTAATCTTTAAAATGCACTAAATTATTTTACTTTAGAAATTAAATAAACTAATTTTTTTTAGAAAATTAAGAAAGATAACAAAAGTGTAATACAAAAACCGAAAATTACCAGCTAAAAAATGTTTATATAAAGTGATCAAAACTTTTTTCTGTAAAACTTACCTAAAATAAATTTTTTTTTATAACAGTATGTCTGCGTAACTTGGAACCTATTGATAACTTTTTTGTTACCAGTTTTACGAAAAAAGTTATTCCTTATAAAATACTCTGCATCGTATATAATTTAAGATGCAATTATCAAATATCAAAGTTAATGAATTTTATATGAGGTATGTCAAAAAATATGAATTTCACTCAAGAGTAAAGTATCGTTAAATTTCACAATATCGAAAATTGTCATTAAGAAAAGTTGTTTGGAATTAAAAAATTTATTTTAGTGTTCAATTACATCCTTCTAGTTAAAATATTGTGAATAATAAAGGCACTTAAGTCTTAAGAAAAATTCATATTTTTTACATACCTCGTATAAAATTAAAAAAGTTTAATATCTGATAGTTGAATCTTAGATTTCAGACCAGGGAGAGCATTTTATGAAGAATAACTTTTTTTCGTAAAAGTGATAATAAAATAGTTATCATAATTGTAATAAAATGATGATGACTATCCTGAGAAAAAATTGAAAAACATTTTTCGATTAGAATAATGTAATTGTATATTTATGAACGAAAAATCCTTAGACACATATATAAGGGGGTGAAAGAAAATGACGTATGGCGCAGAAGATATAATTTTGAACTATACGCAGCATACAACGAACCCGACGTCATAACATCCATAAAGATCGGACGTCTGCGCTGGATGGGCCATGTTGAACGAATGTTGGAGACCGAAACACCAAAACACATAATGAAGCAAACACCAGTAGGGAGAGGGCCAAAGGGAAGACCCAAACTTAGATACATGGAACAAGTGGAACAAGATCTGAAAACACTTGAGATTGCCCACTGGAAGAACAAAGCAAGGAACAGAACAGAATGGCGGAAAATCCTAGAACAAGCCAGGACCCAAAAAGGGTTGTCATGCTACTGATGATGATGAATTGTATATTTAAACATAATTTTTAATTTCAAAGAACTTTTCATAATAGCATTTTTTGATATTCTGAAATATAAAGGTACTTTACTCTTTAACGAAATTCATATTTTTGACATAACTCGTATAAAATTGATAAAATTTGATATCTGATTGTTAAGTTTTAGATTTTTGACTAGTCAGAGCATTTTATGAAGAATAACTTTTTTTCGTAAAATTGATAATAAAAAAGTTTTCCATGTGGTTCCTAGCTACGCAGACATACTGTATAAGAGATTCTGTATAGGAATTTTCAAATTGTAATGCCATATTCGGATTCAGCATAACCAAAAACAAAATAGAAATATATTTGATCAAAGTAAAATTTAACGATATTTTTAAAATTATTAATACAAAACAATTGTTATCGTTATTGTAAACAATTAATAAACAATTAGCGGCCAAATCCGCGAGTAGAACTTTTTACTTTAACATGTATATAAACTAACAAAAAATTTTTTTAGAAAAATATAAGCTTGTTTGAATTTTTCCAAAACAATGCATGTTTTCGTTCTAATTGCACTCCCCTATTGGCTATAATGTAATCTTTCACTCTGCGATTAAATTTTTCAAAAATAATTATTAGTTTTCTCAGGACTCGAAAAAATGAATGCATTTAATAATAATTTGATTGAAATTTTGCGAATACGCTATCAAAAAGGACTAAAGTGTTATACATTTTTGTAATCAGTGTTTCAAAAGCTTTTAAATGAGGTATCACATGATGTACTTTCCCATTAAAAAAAATCAATGTTATGCCTGTCGCAAAGAGGGATTGCGTAAAGTTCGAAACATTGATGCTATAATAATATACTATGATTATTTTAAAAATCGACTGGTTCGAGAGTTTTGCTTGTGTGTTAAATAAATAAGTTAATAGGGAGGGGTAACACTTATTGCAGCGCACTGTATATTAGTAGGTATGTATTAAAAAAAGAAACACATGGCACAGTGTTTAAAAACTTTGGCAAGTCCGGTTTAACCTTTGCAGCAGGTATTATAGATAGCTGTTACTCTTCAATTACTTAAAGGTCATTACACATCTTCATATACATAATATATTATAGCATACGAGCTCATGTATATACGAAGAGGTTAAATGTACAAGCGAACAAGAAAAACCAATTCGCAATGCATAACATTCATTAAACCCGGAGAAAAAAGCGATGGGTTCTCAGATGGTTTTCTAAAATCAACATAGTTCTTTCGAGACTCACCATTGGAAGTCAAACAAGTCTTGTGTAAGTCAATCAAGTAATTATTTGCAAATGCAATTAAGGCTTCTAATATATTTGTGATATTATATCAGTGAAAGCTGAGATTATTCTGAAGAAGAGTGAATGTATGACAGAGTATTACAAAGTTAATTAAGTCTTTATAAAACGTTTCAATGGAGGCAATGTAATTTTAATTATATTATAATATTAAATATTTAATTATGTGTTTTGTTGTACTTATTGACTTTTACTTAAATGTTGGACAATGAGAAAAGTGATAGAGACATAAAAATAGTGAATTTAATATTAATTAATAATAAATAAAACAAAGGCATTTAAATAATCAAAATCCTACCATAATGTTGATTAATATTCTGTGGATACGTAAGTAACACCACTAAACAAAAAGAGACCAGGTACACGTAACATTAAATTTCAGAATGATACGCCAAGAATAATAAGAAATACATTTATACCCGAAGCCCAACAAACATTTAACAAATCGAAAAACTACTGGCCGATATTTTTGAATTGGAATATCTGTAGAAGCCAATAGAAAAGGCGTGTCATCTCGAGGGAATCGAAATTTTTACTTCGTCATGGGTTTTTTATTCGTTTAAACAAAAAAGCGACTTTCTTCATTCATTTCAATATTGTGAAAACACTATGCATTGTAGATTAATTTGTTGAACAGACGACTTTCTTGAAAATACTCGCTCTTTAAAATGAGTTTTTCTAAGTTAAAATAATGTTTATAAACAAAAAAGTTATTACAAAGTAAACCCGAAAGTAAGAATTTTTTCCATTTGTTTAAAATTATTAAAATGAACAATAAAAATACTTAAGCATATTTCACAATGCAAGTTTTTATGTAGTAATATGTATAAAAGATCAAGCCGATCGGTAAAGTAGTTTTTAAACAAATATTATTTGTTTATCCCATTTGAGAAAAAAAGACCATTTCCAAATGGCCATACATGTGCCTAGTCAGTCTTTAGAAAGGTCTCTTTAGAAGTTTTTTGGTCTTAAGTTTTCACTTTTTTTAAAAAAGATTATTCATTTTTAATTATTTACAAAATAATCGATGCAGAATGAGGTACCATTTTTCGCTTTATAAACAATTGTGTTATCTCCGCCGTTTTAACTTTTACAAAGAAAAACAAAATAGACCGTCTGAAGGATTACGAATAAATATATCTTAAAAAAAGACGTTTCTACGACCCACAAAATCGGGGATATATTTTATATATCACATCGCAGTTGTTTATAAACATTAAGATATGAAATTTGCACAGTTTATCAATCAAGTTTCAGGTTTTCATTTAAAATTTAATCAAGTTTAACATAGGTATATTTAATACAGTGAAAATCTGTTAGTAAACCTAAAGAAAGAACAGTTTTTAAATGACATATTTGTGTCATTTTAAGACAAAAGTTATTCTTTTGATTTTTTCGTAAATGCTTACTTTAAGCATTCAATGGAAATAAACAATTAAAAATGCCGAAAAATAACGAGAAATTTTAGCATTTTTTGAGGACCTTGTTAAATAGGTTAAATATGCTTACTTTAAGCGTAAAATGCAAATAAACAATTAAAAATGTCGAAAAAGAAATTTTAGCGTTTTTTGAGGCCATTTTTCTTGGTTGGACATCGAATTAAAAAAAATATGAGAACTGAGTCAAGTACAATTCCAATGCGCAATTCTATTTTGTTTTTATATGGCATAAGTCATTTTATTTATTATTTAATTTAAAATTGGCTTTTTCTCGGCATTTTTAATTTTTGAATTACATTTTACGCCGACAGTAAGCATTTTACGAAACAATTTCAAGAATAACTTTCGTCTTAAAATAGCGAAAATTATTATAAAAAAGTGATTTCGAAGCAAGGGAATCAATATTTTTATAATATAATTTGTTTAAATATTGATATACATAAGTAGGTTGCCATGGAAAATTTTTGGTAAAATTTTAAACCTAACTTAAGGGGAGTGGAACAAAATGCAACATTTTGACGCCTGTCAAAATTTTCAATGTATTTTAAATGTAATATTTTTTTCAAATCCTGTCAAAACTAATAAGTATTTTTGAAAAATTTAAATGCAGAATGAAAGATTACTTTATTACCGAGGGCCGAACGTCCCGTAGAATGAGTAAAAATTTCTTTTGAATGAGATATTTGAAATTAAAAATCATACTAATTTTTCTCTTAGTTTTTCTTCCCTGTAACTTATTAAAATAAACATTACAGAAGTTTTCAGGGACTTTTGACCCTCGGTAATAACGTAATATTTCATTCTGCGTTTAAATTTTTCAAAAATACTTATTAGTTTTCTCAGAATTCGAAAAGTGAATTAAAAAAAATATCACCAGTTCTACGAGTCGTACAAACTTCTTTTGTTTTGAACCATGTTTTTCATAACCTTTCAGATAGAGTATTTTGTTTTTTTGGAAAGGTTAAAACGGCACAGATAACTTAATTGTTTATAACGCCAAAAATGGTAGAGCACGACCAAACTCACTTTGTATTTAAGATTTGGATGCGCACTGGTGTTGATGTTCGTTTTTCCAAATTTGTTGAATTTTACTTTGATAAAATACCTGCACGGTAGAATAATAAAAACGTAAGCTTACGAAGAGAATGATACCAAAAAGCCCTTCTAAATATTGACAAAGCACCTGTACATCCATTTGAAAATGATTTTTTTTGTCAAATGGGATAAACACATAGAATTGTTTAAAAATACTCGACCGATCAGGTTCATCTTTTTCACACATAGTAACTACATAAAAACCCACTTAATGAAATGTAGGTGTTTTAATAGTTATTTATGATATAAGTGTTAAAAGTACACGTTTAAGGCACGCATGTGAAAGTTTGCAGAATGAGCGAAGCGAATTCTGCAATTCACATGAGTGCCTTAAAAATGTAAGTCTCAAGAGTGTAAAAATGAGTGCCTTAAAACGTCTTATATATCAACAATTATAATTTAATAATTCTCAATTACAGGACAATATCTACAAAAACTTTTACTTGAACTTTACTGACATTCCATTTTTATATTTTTCTTGACATTACATCAAAACTGCCTATACTGTCAATACGTAAATTATAACAAGAATAGAATAACATCTTGCTTTTATTGATGTATATTCTAACAAATTTTAATAGTTTTTTTCTACAAACGTGTTAAAAATGCAATAATACAGTTTAAATTAAATTTTAAAAAACCTTTTAAATCACCTTTTCCAAATTGCGCAAGTTTACCCCAGTTAATAGGGAAAAAAACATGAAAAAATGTTAAGCAGGGTTTTGAAGGTGCTAAACGGTAGATGAGAGATAACTGATGATAATTCAGTGAAGACGTACAGCTAATTTTTCTTCTTCTTTTTTTTTAAACAGGTACAAAGAATGAAAAACTCAGTTTTTTTACTATAAAACGTTTCTTGTTAATTTTAGAGAAAAATGTTTTAAATAAGTATTATAGATCTTAAAAAGTTCTTTAATTTGATAGTACTTATAATAATATAAATAAACAATTGACCTAGATAATTGCAAGCAACTCTCATTTTTGCACTAATTTTTAAATATTAATAACTTTACTTTTTACATAATGATATATAATTTAACTACTTTAAATTATGCCACTTAATGGTTTATTTAAGTGCACTAAATTTCAACCAGATTGACCAAATAGTTTATAAGTTATTCAATTTGTTTATCCCAGAGAGCAATTGTTTATACAACTGTTCTTGTCCTAACAGTGAATCTAGAGATATTTAGCAAATCGCAATCAATTATTCGAGAGTCTACTTTTAAGATGCATTAAGAAAAAATTAACATTTTATTAAAATTGTTATTAAAAAACTCGTTTGAAAAAGACCCTACTTTCTAGGTTATAAACAATTTGAATAACTTTGACAGTTTTTATGTCACACGCTTGCATGTAGGTTCACTGAAAAGCTGGTGAAAAAATACATATTAAAAAAGAAAAAATAATTTTATATGACAAATAGGAATCAAGTTAGTATTTTTTTTTATAAATCAAATTTTGCATTGTTTATAAACATTAAGAGCTGAAAATTTATATATGGAAATCTATATTTTACTATCCAGTTTATAGATTGCATATGCAGTGAAATAATAAAAACTTATGACCTGTTAAACTGATGGTACTCGTGAAACACCACCAACGAAAGTGAAGGTGGGAACTGTTCAAGCTTCGCTTCCTTTTTTGGAAAAAAACTGCAATATATTATCACCTTCCATAGCACGCACAACCTTCTTTTTTAACTGGAGTAGCTCAAGAAAATACTAAAAATTGTGCAAATTTCACCTTGCACAATTGGAAAATTGGAAAATCCCGTGAAAATCAATTGATTCAATTTTACTATAAAAGTTATTGAATTTTACAAGTATTTCTTAAAAATTCTTTAAATTATTAAGTAAAGTATATTTTTTATATAAATATAAAATAATTATAAATTAGTACAATACATTATTTTTTTTTATTTGAAATAATTAAATAGTATTTAAAAGTCCTTAATAATTTTTAAAAAACTGTTTGTTTTATTTTGTTTCTGAATTGTTATGAAATGTTATTTAATTTAATGAAACTATTAATATTTGTTTAGGTAGGCATCTAATAAGTATAAATATGTAATATGTTTGCACTATTTAATGATGTATGTTTAAGTTCAATAATTAGAATAAAAGTCATATATTTGTTTTGATAGTAATATATATATATATATATATATATATATATATATATATATATATATATATATATATTTTAATAAATTCATTTAATAATTATATAATTTAATAATAATTAATTATTAATTATAAAAATAAAAACGTAAAACATTGTTTATGAATTTTAATTTGATTATTCTAGTGAACGTCTATAACTTCTAAATCGCTTCTCGGCAAGTTACAGTTCATCCTCTACAAAGTCTGACATCGTCAAGAACCACTGCAGCGCGATTACAACATTTTTTCTCCTCTTCTTCCACTGCACAGTTTGTACGAAGATCCGTACAGTTTATACCATATTTTTTACAACCATATCTTGTACTTTTGCAACCCGTTGAACATTTAGATGTAATTTGTTTTAATATCTCTTCAGGAATCAAACAATCTAAGGTGTAAATAGGTTCAAAATCCGTATCAGTTTTTTTCCATCCATATTGGATAGCATCCAGTTTTTTACCTAACCAGTGTTGTAATTGATGATAAACGCGAAGTACATGCTGATAACCTGCACCTTCTGTTGGGGGCAAATTTTCCAATTTAAAAGATTTTTCCCTGTATTTCTTATAAATTGTAAAAAACGTAACTCATTTAATGACAATATGTTATTATGTTTTTTTATATGTAACATCAATTGCAGCAGAATACAAAGCAACAATGATATCACATCCGTTTTTCATGATGTCCTCCTTGTTAGCATTCTCGTCGTAAAAAATATTTATCAGATCTACAATTTCTGACGATGCAGTTAATAATTTGAATTTTCCTTGATTAAAAAAAGAGGAAGTTGTATCACATCCAGTAAAAATATATAAGAACCGAACGTATTTTCTTAGATGAGAATGTTTAAAACTATTACAACTGTAATAGATAGATTTTCCTTTTTCGCCTTTTTTTTTTTTCAAAATACATATATGTTATTGTCCGGAGCAGAGAGTTGCGTCAATATTATGAGTATATCAGTATCATTACCAATTATTACAATGGTCTTGCTAGTTTCATATGAATGTTCGTGAAGAGCTGTCTGCACTATTAACACGTCCGCATCTTCAATCTTCTACTTTAGTTCGGTACCCAGATTTGTTGAGCTCTGCACATAAAAGTTGAATCAATTGCTTTTTATTTTTACTAACAGCTAAAAATATTTTTTCTACGAGCGTGCAAACATGTCTACTTTCGCGCACGCATTTTAGTTTAGAAAGTTTCACTTTTCCGCACGCGTGTTACTTTTCCGCACGCGTGTTACTTTTCCGCACGCGGTTTTTACTTTTCCGCAAGCGTGTTAATTTAGATATGTTAATATGGCCTTAAAGTAATTATAATACATACAATAAACTAATATTTAGATATTATATACTGATTTATTTCAAATATATCTTATTGTGTTCCGGTTTTAATGAAATTAACTCGACAATTCGATGAAATAAAATTATTTGGACATAATATTCGAAAGTCAAATCGGTAGACAATAACAGTCGTTTTGAATCATCGTCATGGAAACCAAGATCGTCGTCATGCTAACTAATTATTTTGAAAGTTTGGTTTTGACAACCTTGTCAAAGAATTAATTTGTGTATGTGTTTTCATATTAATTAAATTAATTGATTAAGATTTGGCAATTTTTTAAAGACTCTTAGAAAAAATATTGTTCCTAACTCTTGCAGAAAGTCTCTTTTCCGCACTCGACTGCTTGCCGAACTCCCGCTTCGCGTCGTTCGGCAAACTGCAGTCGCGTGCGGAAAATAATGACTTTCTGCACTTGTTAGGAAAATAAGTATTTTGTTTTATGGATAAGATCGTGTTTTCAACCAATTTAATTTCTGGGCCTGAGCTAATTATTATTGTATATTTATATAAATAATATACTTTAATTAGTAAAATATAAGTAATTCTTACGAGAAATTATTGTAAAATTAAAGCAAGTAATAGCAATTAAACTGCAAATTTTTTCAACATGTTTCAAATTGGGATTCCATTCTAAAAAATAAAACGAAGCTATTCTCACCTTTAAATTTGTTGGCGGTGTTTCACGAGTACCATCATTTTAACGAGTCATGACTTTTTATTTTTTTTACTGCATATGCAATCTATGAAGTGGGTCAGAAAATATAGACTTTCTTAAACAACTTATTCAATTTTCAGCTCTTAATGTTTATAAACAATGGAAATATGATTTATTGAAAAAAAAATTCTAACTTGATTTCTATTAGTCATATAAAATTTATTTTATTATTTTAATGTGTATTTTTTCACCAGCTTTTCATGAGCCTACATACGAGCGTGTAACATAAAAACTGTCAAAGTTATTCTAATTGTTTATAACCTAAAATGTAGGGTCTTTTTCAGACGGTTTTTTTTAACAACAATTTTGATAAAATCTTAAAACATTTTCAATAAATCTTAAAATTAAAGTCTTAAATAATCGATTGCGATTTGTAAAATATCTCTAGAGTTACTGTTAAGGCAAGAACAGTTGTTTAAACAATTGCTGTCTGAGATAAACAAATTGAATAACTTATAAACTATTTGGTCGATCTGGTTGAAATTTAGCACACTGAAATAACCCATGAATTGGCATAATTTGAAGTAGTTAAATTAAATATCATTGTGCAAAAAATACAGTTATTAATATTTAAAAATTAGTGCAAAAATGAGAGGTTTTTACAATTATCTCGGTCAATTGTTTATATGTTTCAATATGTGTCCCACCAAATTGAAGAACTTTTTAAGGTCTACAATATTTATTTGAAACATTTTTCTCTAAAATGGATAAGAAACGTTTTATAGTCAAAAAACTTAGTTTTTCATTCTTTGTAACTGTTTTAAAAAAAGAAGAAGAAAAATTAGCTGTACGTCTTCACGGAATTATCATCATTTATACTTCATCTATCGTTTAAAACCTTCAAAACCCTGCTTAACATTTTTACGTGAAATCGACGATTTTTTTCCCTATTAACTGGTGTAGTTGTACTATTAATATTAATGTTAATAAATGAAATATAAATATTTTGACGTTTCACAATTTGACAATTCACTTTTAACTGCAGTGTCTTAAAAATTTTAAAGCACTAGTGCTTTAAAGTGGCACGCTTGTAGAAAAAACTATTAAAATTTGTTAGAATATACAACAATAAAAGTAAGATGTTATTCTATAGTTGTTATGATTTACGTATTGACAGTATAGGCAGTTTTGATGTAATGTCAAGAAAAATATAAAAATGGAATGTCAGTCAAGTTCAAGTAAAACTTTTTGAAGATATTGTCCTGTAATTGAGAATAAATAAACTATAATTGTTGATATTGTTTGTAGAACAAATATTGTATGATATACGTGTTTAAAAGTATATGTTTAAGGCACTCATGTGTGAATTGCAGAATTCGCTTCGCTCATTCTGCAAATTTTAAAATACGTGCCTTAAAATTGTACTTTTAACACTTATATCATAAATAACTATTATTGTTTATTTTAATAATTATTATCAACAATTTTTTAAAAGAAAAAAATACTTATTTTTGGGTTTTTTTTTTATTTGCAATTTGCTATAACTTTTCTGTTTATAAACATTTTTAATCTAGAACATCTCACTTTAAAGAGCAAATATTTTGAAAAAAGTCCTATGTTGAACGTTTCTTCTACAATGGGTAGTTTTTTCACAATATTGAAACAAATGAAAAAGTTGCTTTTTCTACTAAAATGTTTCCACTTTTGACTAGCCAAAGAAAATTGTAATAAAATTACTGAATATGAATGCACAGCCGCCAAAAATTTGTAAAAGCAAACAAGTATAAACGTACCTGTCCAAGTTGATGTTTACTGTTGTTATCGTATTCGTTATACTTCTGTTCCAAATCGTTTTGTTCATCTGAACTGAATTCATTTTCTTTAAACCCGTTTTTCTTAACAGGAACAACAATTTCAGTAGATCTACAAATACCACTATCCGTGGAACTCTCCACAAAATTTTTGTTTTTCAATGAAATTGAGCTTTGTGAGTCGTTGTGATTGTGGACTTTTTCAAATCCGTACGATTTTCTTCGATTGTACCAGTCTTCGTTTTTGTTAGTAGGTATTAGTTTTACTCGGGACTCCAGACTGCCAGTACCTATTCCGGGCTTTTTGTTGAGTAAGGCTTCCATCCCGTATACGTACGAACGTACTCGGGAGTTTTCGACTAAAGGCATTTCGTTTTCTTTTATGGGAGATGTTTCTTCTGTTACTATACCGTCATCAGGATCATCGTCTTTACCATTAACCTAAAATTAATAATCAATTATCGTATTCACTTTAATTCTCCAAAATGTTTAATATAGTCCAAGAAATAAAGCTTAAAATAGGATAAAACCTCGCAATTTTTACAGAATGGATCGATTTGCTGGAAAATTTGAGAATAAGTAGTGGATAGTCCAAGGATCAAAATCTATATGATGCCGAAAGGTGCTTTTACCATGGGGGTGGTTGCCACCCCATCTGGGAGGTGGAAATTTTTTATTATATTTTTTATATCCTCCTTCCTGGTCTGGTCAGTTTTGTCTTTGCTCCTGTATTTTTAAGCTGATGATGGCTCGTGAAGAGCCGAAACACGTCCTTATATGACCATTTTATTAATATATACATTTTGTGGTACTTCTTTGAGTTTTGTACTTCCTTATTATATTTTGACCACAACAGTTGGTAAAAACATTCATTCTAAGCAAAAAACGTTCTATATATTTTTGTGATAAAGTTAATAGTTTTCGATTTATTCGCTATCGAAAGTGTTAGTTTTATATCGAAAAAATCAATGTTTTTAATAAGTTTTCTGATAATAACTCCAAAAGTTTTCGTTTTATCAAAACAACTTTACTTAACAAAAATGTACCTTTTGAAAAAATAAACAAAACCGTTTTTTTTTAAAATTATCTTTAAGACCAATAGTAATCGAGGTATACTTTATTATATGTACATTATATAACTTGTTGAAACTAATTTAAAGTATTTAAAATATCTATCTCCAGAAATAGAAAAAAAATCTAGCTCAAAAATTAAGTGACTTATAATGAAAAGAATCCCTATTTTTCAGTCCCTATTTTTTTCAGCGAAAAAGTGATCGGAAGCAACCGCTCTAATCACCACCCTAATTAAAATTAGTCATGGGCTTCTTTATTTATGTATCATTAATAGGTTCTAGAAGTTTCGCCTAGAATGATTGGTTTAAAAAAAAAATAAAATTAAAAGCGAATAACGAATTTTTGTAGTTTGGAAAAAATGGCTTTTCCTTCAGAATAGAAAGATTAGCATCAGAGATATGAAAAATGTTTAACGATGAAATTGTAGCTTATTTAATTCCCAAGAGCCTGGTTTGAAAAACATTTTTTCTACGGCAAAAATTCAGTGAACTATTGAAAAATAAAACCTGTAATAACATGCTAAAACCATCTTTACCAACCCTTTCAAAGTCACCTCTTTTTGCGACTGAGGATTTTTAAAAGATTTAATGATAATATGCTTAAAGATCTTGTAAAAACCTACAAAATTATTTTTTACCAAACTGTGTAAGATAAAAAATAAAAAATTACGGTTAAAAAATCAATATATTATTTAAGAAATCCTATTGGAAGCATAATAATGTAAGTTAGCGGTGTTTTTAGTCATTGGTCTTATTCATTCTTCTTTATTTATGCATTATTAATAGATTCTAGAAGTTTGAGTGGCTTAAAATGATTAGTTTTTAAAAAACTAGAGTTACAAGCGAATAACGAATTTTTGTAGTTTGGTAAAAAATGCCATTTTCTTCAGAATAGAAAGATTCGCATCAGAGATACGAAAAAATGTTTAAATATGAAATTGTAGGTTATTAAATTTCCAAGAGCTTGGTTTGAAAAAACTTTTTCTACGGCAAAAATTGAGTGAATCGTAAATGAGTACAATTGGTAAAACATTGATTTTTTCGATACAAAACTAACACTTTCGATAGCGAATAAATCGAAAACTATTAATTTTCTCAAAAAAACGTATAGAACATTTTTGGCTTAGAATGAACGTTTTTATCAACTTTTGCGGCCAAAATTTCCACCCCCCGAGATGGGGTGGCAACCACCCCCATGGTAAAAGCGCCTTTCGGCATTATATAGATTTGAATCCTTGGACTATCCACTACTTATTCTCAAATTTTCAAGCAAATCAATTCATTCTGTAAAAATTGCGAGGTGAAAAGCTTTGGTACCTGGATTAATAGGGATTCAGTATTGAACAAGTAATGGAAATAAAATACTTTGGAATTACACTCTTCAGCTACTAAGACCTGGACAAAGAAGCGAGAAATCGAGTACAAAAAGCAAATAGACTGGCAGGATGCCTTAATAACACTAAATGGCGAAAGAGACATATTAATACTGAGATAACCAATCCACTAATGAACAAGCATAATTGCTTATAAAGAGAAATAAGAAGAGGAATCTGTAACGAGAACGTTCTTGGATTGATTGGAGACTTTTCTCTCGGTTCAAGGAACGACAGTAGAGAGAAACTAATCTAATTGTGACAATATCATATATGATACAAATGTGTCAAATACATGGTTTAAATTACATAGAGTTTGTCTAATTTACTTACCGTTGCACGTCATTATCTATGTCAGAGATCTAAGTTGACATTGTTGCCAAAGTATAAAAACATCCTGAATCCATTTAATTAATTAATAATTATTGCAAACTTGGATTATGCAACAAAACAAATTAATATTCAATGTAAATAAATAAAAACATTAGAAATAGAAAACTAGAATTAAGTTATAATCTTACCTTAAAGTAAATAATAAAAACAATAAATATAATAAAACAAATACTTAGAGTAAAGAAAAAAAAAAAAAAACAAATCTAAAGTGTCAATACCGCAACTGTCAAATAAATGTTACCAATTTATGCCAAAATGTCACCTTCGTTCGATTACAGTTACAGTGTGTTCCGAACAAATTTGCTTCATAAAAACGCTTCATAAACCATTTATACAAATTAAATGAAGCATATTGTTGTGTATTTGTTTAAGTTAACATTAATAGAAATCTTTAAATATTATTTCTACGCGTATATAATAAAATATGTCTAGTGGCTGTAATTCCCGTGTACTCGGCAAAAGGATCCCAAAAAAGAACACACCTACCGCCCAAATATTTCATGTTGGTATCATGTGACGTCACGGGCTATGACGCGGATGACGTGCAACGGTAAGTAAATTAGATGGAGTATAAGTGAAGATTATACACTTGAAATTCACCACAAGATAATGAAAACAGCATTCGTAGCTCAATAGATTATGTATTGGCCAACAACAGGCATAACAAACTAAACATTTAGGAAATACCTACTGACCGACATGGAATCACCGAGTCTAATTACATTATATAAACGTCTCGTAGAAAACTATTAAACAGTAGATGAACAATGTAATAGGAAATACCTAAAAGCAACACCCAGAAAGAACAAACATGAATGGATACCAGAAGAGATTTTACAATTCATAGACAAACGAAGAAAATCCAAATAGATAACAAGGATGGAGATGGAGAACAGACCAAATAGAAAAATTCGAAAAAAATAACCGAGCTAATGAAAAAATAGCCAAAAACAAAATGTGTTGAAATAGAAGAACTGCAACAAAGATCATAATCTCTTTAATTTATATAAAAAGGTAAAAGAGTTAACATCGGCTAACAAGAGAACAACCTCACAAAACATACTCAAAACGAATGTAAAACTGCTTAAAATGACACAAGACAAACCGACAGAATGAGAAAACTATATCTTACCATATCACATCAATTTTACAAGCAAAGCACAATCACTAACGATAGTTACAATTCCATTCCTTAGCATCTCAGCATGAGACAAGAACGGATCAGGAACAAACAAAGCAAGCACCGATAGAGAACCACGTAGCCTCAGTCATCTGGAAACAATTTAACTGGATTACTGGATTAAACGATTTAAAATGAAGAATTTGACAGACAGACTGTAACGGAGACAGTAACAGCAATGGTTACCAGAATCACAAACGAGGAAGTGGCTCAAGCGCTTCAAAAAATAAAGAAAGGAAAAGCAGTCGGACCAGATGATATTCCTGGGGAAGTATGGAGAGCATTGGGAGAGACAGGAATAAGTTGGCTAGCAGGTCTATTTAATAGAATTATGGAAGTTTTACAAATGCCAGACGAATGGAGATGCAGTAAATTAGTACCTGTCTACAAAAACAAGGGAGACATAAAACAATGTACAAACTACAGGGCTATAAAACTACTTAGCCACACTATGAAAATATGGTAGAGAGTAATTGATAGACGGATACGTGAAGAAACCGAAATATCCGATAATCAATTTGTCTTTATGTAGGGCAGATCAACAACAGATGCAATTTTCGTTGTAAGGTAACTAACTGATGGAAAAATACAGGAATAAAGAGACCAACGTTCATATGGTATTCATTGATCTTGAGAAAGCATATGATAGAGTTCCTCGAGAGATTCTGTGGTGGGCACTCAATAAGAAAGGAGTCCCTGACGAATATGTAAAGATTGTGAGAGATATGTATGAGGGAGTAACGACTAGTGTTAGGACAGGTGTGAAAGAGACTGATAAATTTCAGGTGAAGGTAGGATTGCACCAAGGCTCGGTGCTTAGTCCTTATTTATTCTCATTAGTTTTGGACCAGATAACAGCGAAACTACAGGGTAGCATTCCATGGTGCCTAATGTATGCTGATGATGTAGTGTTAATAGGAAATAGTGAAAGAAACATAAGAAAAACTGGAACAGTGGGACAAGCTCTAGAGGAAAAAGGTTTAAAACTTAGTAGGACAAAAACAGAGTATTTGGAATGTTCATTTAAAGATGGAGTTACTACAAATAAAATGGTATCTTTGGATGGTGAAATGATGGTGAAAAGCAATAGTTTTAAGTACCTTGGATCGGTATTACAGAGTAATGGAGAAATAGATGGAGATGCATGCAGTAGAATTAGGGCTGGGTGGATGAAGTGGAAAGAAGCGAGTGGTGTGTTGTGTGACAGAAAAATTCCAATGAAGCTGAAGGGAGAATTCTATAAAACAGCCAAAAGACCGGCTATGATGTACGGAACTGAATGTTGGGCAGTGAAAAAGAAAGAGGAACAACGAATGCATGTGGCAGAAATGAGAATGCTTAGATGGATGAGTGGAGTGACAAAGAAGGAAAACATTAGAAATGAGTATATTAGGGAAAGTCTAGGTGTGGCACCAATTGACGCCAAAATGAGAGAGAATCGGTTAAGATGGTTTGTCATGTTCAACGTCGAGACGGTAATCACCCAATACGAAGAATAGCTGAAGTGCAGATTCCTGGAAGGAGTAGGAGAGGAAGACCAAGAAAGACCTGGGGGAGACCATAAGGCAGGACATCTTGGTAAAGGGGATTAACATTGATATGACCCAAGATAGAATTGTGTGGAGAAATGCAATTAGGGAAACCGACCCCACATAGGGATAAGGCAAAGGGAATGATGATGATGACTGGATTAAACGATTTAATTGTTGAAAAGTGCTATGAAACAGCGCGAAGACGCTCAGTATTAGACTGAGATAAAGGTTCAGCGGAAAAGCATGTATGCTCAGCGAGAATAAATTTTAAGTACCCATGTAATCAAGAAACAGAGTCAAACGAAACTGAAAACTAGGCACTAAAGCCTTTCAGAAAAGGGCAAACAGAAATTTGCTCTATCCTCATAAGGTTTTTCTATAAACTAAATCTACTAACTAGTTTTGTTTAACGTTGTAACCAAAATTTTGTTTAATTCATTAATATTTTTTGTATTTTGACAACGACACCCGATTTGGGCGTCGAAACGTTAATAAAATCTTTTTTTAGTAAAATTGTGGCTTATTTCCCATCAAAACAAGTTAATTGCAAAAATACCACAAGAAAATAGCTTCAGAATAAAACTAAATCTACAATAATTATTATTGAAACTAAGCACTGTCAAGGCAAAATACAAAAATAAATAGAGGAAAGATAATACGAAAGCCGAAGACTAAACACAATATGACATGATGGATAATTATTATGCGATAATAAGGAGGCTATTATAAAAACATAAATACCTTATAAATGTCATTAGTTGGTGAACTAGTTTTCCTTAACCTTCCTTTGATTTCCTGTATAGACTCAACAGTAACAAACGAATTCCTTTTTTGTTTCTTAGATAACTCCAAATCTAGATCTTCACTTGCTTTATCACTACTGGAGCTTGAAATCGACTGCAAAATTTGATCTAAAGCATCTAAATCTACACTGTTATTTCTTAAGGCTGTATTCAGTCTTCTTCCTTTTTCCAACTCCTCCCGAATCTTTCTTACGTTGCCTAAACTTTCTGGCAGATCTACAGGTTTAGGACTAGATGGTTTTGAAGCTTGCTTTGGAAATTGTAGAGATCTTCTTATTTTGGATGTTCTCCTCCACGTTTGAAGTTGCTCTAGATCTTCCAAATCTTCGATGCTCTTATTCCCATTTGTATCTTTCTCTGGTATTAAACTTATGTCATCACTACTGCTGCTTTTTGTTCGTACAAGGTTAGTATGTCCATTAACGGTATTACTATTACTGTTATTGTTTTCACTCGATACACTTTCTATTTCGTATATTTCGACACCACCATCTCCACTTTCTCGATCAGATATAGTAGGCCGAGGTGATCTTCTCCCAAATGCCTGTCTTACCGCTGATTCGTGTATTTGATGACAGAGTCGTGAAACTCGATGAAGATTAGTTGCTGCGGTGATGTGAGCGTTGCGCAAATGGTCTGTGAGATCTGACGATGGTTGGAGAGGTTCTTTCGTTCGTTGGCGCGTTGGAGGTCGTCTGACTGCAGTTCTACCAACTGACGCTTTCGATTTTTGTGACGATAGATCCAGTGGATTGATAGAGAGCTGAAAAAATAATATATGTTAGTCTTGAAATTAATAAATGTAAGCGCTTATAAACTATATTTTTAATTTCAACATTTTTCTGAATAAGGTGTTTTAAAGTTATAATAGTTCACTTAGTCATAAACAAGTTAATTCTTTGTACAGTTTTGTTGATATTAGTTCAAATTAAGAAGAACATATTATCATTATATACACAATCGAACTTACATTGAATAACAATGTATTTCAAACCAATATTTATTTAAAAATAGAAAATATACGGTTTCGTTTTGATTTAAATCTGTCTCCTGCCATCCCCCGATAGCGCTATTTCTAGGTCTACCTGTTGTCAAGGAGGCCATGCAAGAAGACAAATTTACACCAAAACGTCCGTAGTTCTCGGTACTATATAAAACTATTTATACCGTAGTTGGACAATCTCTAACGGGGAATAAGTGAAATTAATGTCGACCCGATTTAAGTTCTCTGTTAACCCAGATATGACAATATCAAAAGGCATTTATACAATACTACGGTATAAATAGTTTTATTTTGTACCGAGAACTACGGACGTTTTGGTGTAAATTTGTCTTCTTGCATAGCCTTCTTGACAACAGGTAGACTTAGAAATAGCACTATCGGTGAATGGCAGAAGACAGATTTAAATCAAAACGAAATCGTATTGTAACAAAATAATTATTGACCTACCCTCGTATACCAGCTCCCGTCTCCGCACAGACAGAACACTATCGATGTTTCGAGATACGCCGATGCAGCGCCGATGACACTGCAAGCGGTCGAGTCACATGGACATAGCTGGAGATATATAGATATTTCTGGAATATCTGTATCGCATATATAAATAGGACATATTTGTAAATAGAGTTTAGTCTTAAGCTAAAGTTTGTAAAGTAAACTTGTATAAATAAAAAATAAAGTCGTATATAAATTACGAACCGCTGGTTTTATTGTAATTAGAAGTAATTACACTAATCACGCTACAGTTGGTGTCGGTGTTCGGTTAACTTAGTGCGATATAAATAAGTGAATTACAGAGAGACTTTAAAAGACTTTTGAACTTTATTCGTCGGGAATAACCGGAGTGCGTTAATTGTTCGGTATTCGGAAAGACTTTAAAATACTTTTGGACTTTATTCGTCGGGAATAGTTAAAGTGCGTTGATTGTTCGGTATTCGGAAAGACTGTTAAAAGACATTTTGGAAAGTACGTGTGTGCCGACCAAAGATGTTGCTACAAGAACTTACAGTAAAACAGCTCCGTGAACAGCTCGAGGAACGGGATCTGGACAGCAGTGGGCTCAAGATAGTCCTACAAGCACGACTCGAGGATGTCCTCACGAAGAACGGAGAAGACCCAAAGACGTTCCACTTCCAGTCAGCAGAACAAGTAATCTTATCGAAATTAAAAACTGTTTCTGAAACGATCGATGAAACTTCTAGAAGAAGCGACGAGAAACTTGAAGAAGTTAGTAGAAGAAGCGACGAGAAACTTGAAGAAGTTAGTAGAAAAAGCGACGAGAAACTTGAAGAAGTTAGTAGAAGAAGCGACGAGAAACTTGAAGAAGTTAGTAGAAAAAGCGACGAGAAATTCGAAAATGTTGCTAAAAGATTCGATGAGACTTCTCAAATAATTAAAGAGGTCTGTAGGCAAAACAACGAAAAACTAGAAGAAGTTTGTAAACAGAACAATGAGAAATTTGAAGAAGTTTCTAGAACATTCGATAAGATGCAGAAAAGTGTAGAGACCGTAGAAGAAAAGATCAAACAGCTAGAGAGCAGGATAACCGATACAAAAGTACAACCATCAGTTAATGCAGCAACGTTAGATCCTTTAGTGAAAGATGAACTACCGAGAGACGAAACGTCGCATAATATGAGATTCAAATTACCACCATTTGATGGAAAGTCCTCTTGGTCCATATATCTTAGACAGTTTGAAGCTATTGCGACCGCCAATCATTGGACCGAACAAGAAAAGGCTGTTTCCTTGACTGCTGCTTTACGAGGTGATGCTGCAGATATATTAAGGTCAATTCCCAAGGGTCAAGAAAATTGTTACCAGACCTTGTTCACTCGTCTAGAAAAACGCTATGGAGATGCCCATCTACAACAAGTATACAAAGCACAACTGCGAAGTAGAAGTCAACGAGCAAGTGAGAATCTGCAAGAATTTGAAGCAGATGTGGCTCGTGTGGTGCGGTTGGCTTATCCAGAGGTGCCAGACAGCGTTTTAGAAGAAATTGCAGTAGATACCTTCGTCAATGGGCTGAAAGATAATGAACTACAGAAAGCTTTACGACTAGCAAGACCGAAAGTTTTAGATGAAGCACTTGCTATTGCATTGGAACACGAAACGGCTAGTCAAACTTCACGAGGCCGTAGAGTAAGAACCATTGAAGAAAGTGACGAACACAACGATGAACGTCTGGAGGAAATGATACGGAGAGTATTAAGTAATCAGATGCCAAAGAGACGCGAGCCTAGATGTTGGAATTGTGGAGACGTAGGCCACATTCGTCGTAATTGTAAGAAGATCGTACAGCCGTCGGAAAACTAGAGCGGGTCGACACCAAGGGGCAACTGCCGACCTCGAGAACTAGAGCCCCCATAGTAACTGTCAACCTTACGTCCTCCGGTGGAATCCACAACTTATACATCGAAGGTCGTATCAGTAATAGATGTAGATCATTTTTGGTGGATACAGGTGCAACGAGAACTATCGCACGTCCAGATGTAGTACGAGACCATAATAAATTATCACCTGCAACAGTAAAGCTTAGAACAGCGACTGGTGAGCTAATTAATACATATGGCGAGGCTAATATGTCAGTATCCATTGGCCAGACCACAGTTGAACATCAAGTATTAATTGCCGAGATCTCCGACGAATTCATATTGGGGATGGACGTACTAAGGAAAGTGGGGGCAATATTGGATGTTCAAAATGGAGTTCTCAAGATCAATGGTGAAGAGTT
The DNA here is from genome assembly GCF_917563875.1 of Diabrotica virgifera virgifera. NCBI lineage: Eukaryota > Metazoa > Arthropoda > Insecta > Coleoptera > Chrysomelidae > Diabrotica > Diabrotica virgifera. The sequence goes on from NC_065444.1 coordinate 195,489,405, forward strand.
GCCCTTTCACGACGACAAAGAAGATGTCATCCGCTTACTTACTACATGCGACGTAACCATACCCGGTAATAGTGAGAAAATTCTGATGACCATGCTTGATGGACACTGCCGAGAGGGAAGTTTAAGGATGGTCGAAGATGTGGATAATGTCGAGTTCCTAACGGCGAAAACTTTGGTAAAAGTTCGAGATGTGATCCCTGTAAGAGTTATGAATTTAAGGGAAACTGCTATCAAGTTAAGTAGAGGAGCTTTGATCGGGCAGTGTGTTCCCGTGGCTTCAATTTGCTCTGTGAATACCAATGAGAAATCATCGAAGGCGAAGTATCCAAAGGAGCTTGTTGAGATGATCATTGAAAGATGCCAAGATCTTGATCATGAACGAACGGAAAAAGTGACATCTATGCTGATAGAGTATCAAGAAGTTTTTGCTATTGACACGAAGGATAAGGGAAAAACAAGTATAGTAACGCATAAAATAAATACCGGAGACGCTCAGCCAATCAGACAACGGCCTAGACGACTTCCATTTGCGAAAAGAGATGAAGCCGAAGAGATTATCAAGGATATGGACAAACAAGGGGTAATTGAACCATCGAACAGTCCATGGACATCACCAGTAGTTCTGGTAAAGAAGAAAGATGGTTCAACGCGTTTTTGTATCGACTACCGCCAGCTCAATGCGGTAACAAAAAAAGATAGTTATCCTTTGCCCAGAATAGACGATACATTGGATACTCTCTCCGGTTCTCGTTGGTTTTCCACACTCGATTTAAAAAGTGGATATTGGCAAGTAGACATGGAGCCAGCCGATCGGGAGAAAACCGCATTTTCGATAGGATCAGGGCTTTGGCAGTTTACGGCTATGCCGTTTGGTTTATGTAATGCCCCTGCCACATTTGAAAGATTAATGGAGGCAGTTTTAAGAGGTCTAACATGGAAAACATGCCTGGTTTACTTGGATGATGTAATTGTGGTTGGAAGGTCCTTTGATGAACATGCCAAGAATCTAATAGACGTCTTTCAACGATTGAGGGCAGCGAACTTGAAGTTAAGTCCGAAGAAATGTCACATGTTTCGACGAGAAGTTAAGTACTTAGGACATATTGTATCGAGTAATGGTGTAACAGTTGATCCTGAAAAGATTGATGCAATTAAAGATTGGCCAGTACCAAAAGATAAACATGAAATTAGAAGTTTCCTTGGCCTATGTACATATTACCGACGATTTGTCAAAGGATTTGCCAATATCTCCAAGCCCCTAACAAAGTTGACGGAGGAGGGCAAAGAATATACATGGAGTGAGGAGTGTCAAAAAGCTTTCGAACAACTACAAAGGGCTCTGATCAGTGCACCGATATTAAGCTACCCGGGACAGGCAGGAAAATTTGTTTTGGATACCGATGCTAGCAACAGTGCCATAGGAGCTGTTCTCTCACAAATCCAGGATGGACAGGAAAAAGTCATCGCTTATTTCAGCAAAGTCCTGTCGAAACCAGAAAGAAACTATTGCGTTACCAGAAGAGAACTGCTGGGTGTAGTGAAGGCTTGCGAACATTTCCATAAATACTTGTACGGCAGAAAGTTCCTTCTTCGAACAGATCACGCTGCTCTAAAATGGCTCATACAATTCCGTAATCCAGAGGGCCAGATGGCAAGATGGTTGGAACGACTTCAAGAATATGATTATGAGATAGAACACAGGGCCGGAAGAGTTCATTCAAATGCTGATGCCCTTTCGAGACGACCATGCAGTGCAAATTGTAATCACTGTGCCAAATTAGAGGAACGATTTTGCCCCGTGAGACGAACCACCGTCGTTAATGAGCAATGGCAGCCACAACAGTTACAAGAAGCCCAAGAAGACGATCCATGTATAAAAAGAGTATTGGATTGGATGCGTCGAGGTGAGAGACCTAGTTGGCAAAACATTAGTGCATGTAGTCCGGAAGTCAAGGCCTACTGGAGCCAATGGAATTGCCTGATACTAAAAGATGATCTTCTGTACAGAACCTTTGAGAACGATGATGGTACAGAATCTAAGCTTCAGTTGATTGTACCTAAAAGTAAAGTGTCAGAAGTATTGCGTCAGTTGCATGACGGTACATCAGGTGGACACTTTGGTATTACGAAGACTCAAAAGGTTCGAGAACGGTTCTATTGGGTGAACTGTAAAGATGATGTAAGAAGATGGTGCCGGAAATGTGAACTGTGTGCATCCGGTAATGGTCCAGTTGGTAAAAAGAGAGCACCCATGAGACAGTATAATGTTGGAAGTCCTATGGAAAGAGTAGCAATCGACATTGCAGGTCCATTTCCAGAAACCGATGCTGGAAATAAATACATTCTGGTAGCCATGGACTATTTTACGAAATGGACCGAGGCCTATGCATTACCGAATCAAGAAGCTGCTACCGTTGCAGAGGTACTTGTTGAAGAATTCTTCAGCCGATTTGGTGTTCCCTTGGAGATCCACTCCGACCAAGGGCGAAACTTTGAGTCAGCTCTTTTCCAAAACGTTTGTAAATTGATTGGTGCCAATAAGACCAGAACAACACCCCTGCATCCTCAATCAGATGGAATGGTCGAGAGGATGAACCGAACGATGGGTAAACACTTGTCCAAAGTTGTATCTGAACATCAGCGAGATTGGGACCAACACATTCATTTATTCCTGATGGCCTACCGCTCGGCCGTGAATGAAACTACAGGTCAAACACCAACCTGCCTGATGTTGGGTCGTGAAGTTCGTTTGCCCTGCGACCTAGAGTTTGGCTGCAGACCTTCCGAGGAATATGTTGCAGGCGAAGAATACGTAGACCGCCTGAAGTTACGAATGAACAACATTCATGAACTTGCCCGACAACACATCCAGATAGCCAGTGACAGAATGAAAGATCAATATGATTCTCGCTGCAAGAATGAAAGCTTCGAAGTAGGTGATCTTGTCTGGCTTTATAATCCACAACGTCGTCGAGGCCTGTGTCCTAAACTGCAAAGACAATGGGAAGGTCCGTATGAAGTTAAGAAGAAAATAAATGACGTAATATACAGAATTAAGAAGTTACCAAACGGTAAACCAAAAGTTATTCACATAAATCGTCTTGCACCATATGCTGGCTCAAATGAAACAGAGGAAGCCCGAGTCCTCCAACAGGAGATGAAAGATGCACCACAGCCAAGTTTTAAGGAATTTATGTCAAATTACGCAGAAAGAAAGAGTGCTAGATTCGGCGTGACCACAGAAGTTCAGCAAGATCTGTTTGGTGTTCCAGAAAACGTCTCTCTAGCCCACTGTGTTGCCCAAGACCTCGAGATGACTAAAGGAATCTCGTCCGTATTCAATAGAAAGTTCGGCCGCCTGGACGAGTTAAGGAATCAACAACCTAAAATTGGAAGAGTATTGCGATTGGAAGATGGTCCTCGATCTTTGCTGTATATAGTGACCAGAAAGTCTTATACGGACACGCCAAGCTACGAGAACATATGGCGTGCTCTAACTAATTTGAAGAAAATCGTGTGTAATTATGACATCAAAAATTTGGCTTTACCAAAAATAGGCCATGCAGTAGAAAATCTGGATTGGAAGATTGTGAGAAGCATGCTTGAAGTGGTCTTCAGAGGAACTGGTGTACAAATCACTGTGTGTTGCATGAACCCGAAGATGTCGTACCCTTCAAAGACAGTAGACTGTTACTTCTTTTCTAGGGGTGTATGCAGAGCTGGAGAATCCTGTAGATTCCGCCATCCTGGGCCATCTAGAGTTGCTGATCGGGACGCTCAGATCTTAAGAGGGGAGCAGTGTAACAAAATAATTATTGACCTACCCTCGTATACCAGCTCCCGTCTCCGCACAGACAGAACACTATCGATGTTTCGAGATACGCCGATGCAGCGCCGATGACACTGCAAGCGGTCGAGTCACATGGACATAGCTGGAGATATATAGATATTTCTGGAATATCTGTATCGCATATATAAATAGGACATATTTGTAAATAGAGTTTAGTCTTAAGCTAAAGTTTGTAAAGTAAACTTGTATAAATAAAAAATAAAGTCGTATATAAATTACGAACCGCTGGTTTTATTGTAATTAGAAGTAATTACACTAATCACGCTACAGTATATTTTCTATTTTTACTAATGCCATACTCTGTATTAGAGTACAAAGACTCGTTTCATACAGGTTATCTGAATCGCATATTGGAATATTTTCCTAGCACTGCCTTTTGATATTGTCAGATCTGGATTAACAGAGAACTTAAATCGAGTCAACATTCATTTCACTTATTCCCCGTTAGAGGGCGTTCTAGCCATACTACGGTATAAATACTTTTATTTTGCACCGAGCCCTAATGACGTTTTGGTGTAAATTTGTCTTCTTGCATAGCCTTATTGACAACAGGTAGACCTAGAAATAGGGCTATCAGGAGATGGCAGGAGACAGATTTAAATCAAAACGAAACCGTATATTTTATATTTTTACTAATACCATACTACGTATTAGAGTACAAAGAATCGTTTCATACAGGTTCTCTGAATCGCATATTGGAATATTTTCCTAGCAGTGCCTTTTGATATTGTCATATCTGGGTTAACAGAGAACTTAAATCGAATCGATATTCATTTCACTTATTCCCCGTTAGAGGGCATTCTAGCCATACTATGGTATAGATACTTTTATTTTGTACCGAGCCCTAATGACGTTTCGGTGTAAATTTGTCTTCTTCATAGCCTCCTTGACAGCAGGTAGACCTAGAAATAGCGCTATCGGGGGATGGCAGGAAACAGATTTTAATCAAAACGAAAACGTATATTTTCTATTTTTACTAATGCCATACTCTGTATTAGAGTACAAAGACTCGTTTCATACAGGTTCTCTGAATCGCATATTGGAATATTTTCCTAGCGGTGCCTTTTGATATTGTCATATCTGGGTTAACAGAGAAATTAAATCGAGTCGACATTCATTCCAATATTTATTTCTTAAAAAAACTCATTGTTGCACAGAATAAAGGTTTTTATTGAAAATAAACAAACCGATACAGCAATCAGATAGAATTACAACAGTAAGTTGTTAGGTTATTTGCTTTAGTTGTAAATTGAACGAAAATAAATAAACTAACTTTTGCGTTTAATAATGAAAATTTGCCTTATCTGACATGCAAAGGGGAAAAATTATTGGTCTTGTAGAGTAAGGAACATCTCAGATGGATATAGCTGCAGTGGTAGGTACTTAGAAGTCGAAGGAGACAAGCAAGAACGGAAACTGTCAGATCTGTTCACAGATGTAAATGAGAGACTGTCATATTTTGGGGAAGTATTGTGATCGGTAAAAAACCCCTTTAATTTTAATCCAACCAGCTTTAGTTGGTGGCTGTTCTGGAGTGGCCTGCTTGTTCACCCGATCTCAACCCTATAGAGAATTTGTGGTTTATGCTTCAAAGAAGAATCAGAGCTCGCTGGATAATCCACAAAACATCTCACGGCTAGTAAGTACAAGCTAGACAATTTGATTAGGAGCGTGGCCACGCAAATTGAAGCTTACATTGAAGCTATGGTGGTAACACTGACTACTAAAAACATAAATAAATAAAAGTAATTTAACAATATTTGTTTTACATTGAAATTTTTTACGCTATTGATTTTAAAATAAATATTTTCAATTTGTTATTTCCAGACTTTTTTGTTTTCTTTTATTGTTGTGTAAGACTGATTAAATTGATATAAAATAAAAATTATTGTTTTACTTCGTAAGTTGCTTTCTTAAAATTCGCTGAAAATAATAACATCCAGGGTATTTAACACTAAAAACACCGGAATGAGTCGATTAAATACAACGCCTAGAAACTTACAACTTTTTGCATTGTGTTCAGGATGACGCGACGTCAGGAAAAAAGCCTACAATAGAAAATGGGTAGAAATGCATAATTGCAAGTGCGTAACATACATCCACAAGTGCATAAACATATCAAAATTAGTATATTAAGGGTCAGATTTTGTTATTCAGGGGATTTTTGGGATCACTGAACTTCTGGGTTTTCGGAGGTCGATTCTGATGGCGTATTCGTATTCAGCAACTCCAAAAACTCCGCGAGTAATCTATTTGCATCAATTTATTAGTATCGAAAAGCCTTGAAATTCCAAAAGAAGACGTGCATATCAGTTATCCTGGCTACTAGGTACTAGGGAGTGGGTTCTGATGTCATATTGGTCTTCAGTAATCCCAAAAACCTCACGACCAGTCTGTTTGTATCAATTTAGTGCCGAAAACACTCTAAACGACAGCAGATGACGTGCCTCAGCAGCGATCCTGGGCATCAGGTGCTCCAGGGATAGGATCTGATGACACATTCGTTTTCAGTGACCCCAAAAACCCCCCGAATAACAAAATATGGCACTTAATATACTAATTTTGACATGTTTATGCAGTTTTAGATGCATCTTATGCACTTTATCAGGCAATTATGCATTTCCACCAATTTTCCTATTTCAAACTTTTTTCCTGACGTTATCCTGAACACAATGCTAAATGCCCCGGTCTATAATAAGAAATATCAGATGATTCAGACATCAGATTCCGTATAAGATTGGTTGTGTGTAAATTATTCGTACCAAAAAATATTTCTAAAAATATCTTATAATTTTTATAGAGCTGTGAAGGTCTGTAACGTAATAATCATTGCGTTAAATGAATACCCTAGAATGACAGAATTACTTATTGTTCAAGCGAGACAAGTATTGTTTCTGTTAAATTATATAATGAGAAATATATTTTTCCTTGAGTGTGATTTCATTACTTTCATTGTCATATTGTCATAGTTATACAAGGTGGTTTTTACTTTGTACCAAATTTTAATATTAAAAATACTATTTTGCTGTTGTTTAAAGATGTTACTTTTAGCCCAATAAATGAACGGGAAATAGGGCGAAACTGTGTAATTTTCAGGGGCACTCCGAATTGCATGAAAATTTGGATTTAGGTTCTACTTACCCTCCACTTCAAAAGTTCAAAGTCGAATCAATTACTTTTAATACAGTAGTATTTTGTATTTTGACAACGAAATCCGATTTGGGCTTCGAAACGTTAATAAAATAATTTGTTTGGTAAAATTGTGGCTTATTTCCCATTAAAAGTATGTAATTGATTATAAAAATGCCACAAGAAAATAGCTTCAGAACAACTTCGAAGTCGAATTTGTGCCGTTGGTTGCTTTTACTTGGGGAGTGACAGTCACCCCTTCTCGGGGGGTGAAAAAACATACGTTCAAGATAAGTCCGGAAATGGACAAATTGACTGATTATAAGCAACTTTCGCTCTATAGAGTTTTCTTATATAAGTCAATACTTTTCGAGTTATTTTTTCGACAAAAACTACGTTTTTAGTCGGTTTTTCGCAAATAACTTAAAAACTAATCTATCGAAAAAAAATTCTTAGCAAAAATGTAGCATAGAAAAAAAGAAAAGGAATAAAGTTGTATATTCGTGATGTCTATAGACCCAGTAAAAGCAAAGTTGTAGCTCATGAAAAATTCATTCTTATTTTTTGTCCAATTCCAAATCGAATATTTCATCGTGAAATAACCAAAAAATGAAGCACTTTTCGGGAAGAACTAGTTTAAACTTTTTTAATGTGTTTAAAAAAGAGGCTTTATTTTAATTGTTTATTAAAGTTTCTAGCATTAAAAATAAGCGAGTTACGCTCAAAATAAAGTTGGCCCCTTTTTTTTTGGTAAAAAAATCATGATAATCTCCTCGTGTTTAGCTCTCCACATGAAATTAATCGTTACTGCTTTACAAACAATTTATTTTATTTATCTATTTTTTATAAATGGTCTCTCAGTTTCACCGGTTTAAAGTGCTTATTTTTGAAAGGGTTATAGCTAAAAGGGCTTGAACGAGTAACTAATCACGAGTGTATGCAAACTTTGAACATCCATATCTTAACCAATTTTTGTCTTACAATAAAACAAAATGGGACTAGCATATTTATAACAGCAAAACCTACATTTTTTTTACTCTTTGAGATTTTTCGTATCACTAATACTGTGATACGACAAGTTATTTTTAAAAAAAGAAATTTTTCCAAAATTTGTAGAATTTTTTTTTACTATAAAACCAAATTTTTTGAAAAATAAGACTTTAAATCGGTCAAACTTACAGATCGTATAAACATTTAAAGTAAATCGTAAAGCGGTAACGATTAATTTTATTTGAGGTGCTAAATAGAAGGAGATTTTCACGATTTTTTTTACCAAGAAAAAGTTGCGAACTTTTTTTTTTCAGCGTAACTCGTTTATTTTTGATGCTAGAAACTTGTGTAAGGTGCAGTTGACCCACGATATGGTAAACATCAGCCATTGTTTGTTGAGTACTAATACCTCAAAAATAGTGAATTAGCATCGTTTAAAAATAGTGAAAGTGGTCCAGCAAGAACATTACACTATCCACTAGCTGGGTAAGTGTTTGCCAAATTCAAAGTGTCCAAATAGACTATTAATTAGAATTAGAATTACACAAAGACTATATAGACTTTTTATCAGCAATTTATTTTCAAATGTTTTTATTTTATTATTCTTGGGTGCGACTCAATTGCACTAGACAAGAAATATTAATCATCCATTTATAAAAATGTTTTTGGCTGGAAATGGGAACGGATCCGGTCCAGTCAACAATATATATAATGCACAAATGAATCAACCCTCAAATACAATGATACCAATGCAACCAAATCATCAATATATGCAACAACACAACTCTGTATCAGCAGACATGATGCACTATTATCAAAATCAATTCCCACCTCTTCCAAATATGTACACTCATCCATCTAATTTTCAAAATTTATCCTTACCTCAAATGAGCCAAAACTCAGTTCCTCCGCAGCCAGAGATACACTCAAAAACATTCGAAGAAGGAATAGATTATTCCCTACCGTCCTCATCAAGTGACGATGAAAACATGGAAAGTGATGCAAATGCTTGTCCGTGGCAACAACTAAAAGAGTCGAGATCAAAAAGAAAACGTAGAAAAATAGCAGAAACTACTGAGCAAGGTGCTTCAGTAAGCACATCTAATAGGTTTCAAACTCTCTCAGAAGAAAACGCAGATACAAACCAAATCCATACCAGTAAAAGAAACGATGACAACCCAAATACCCAAACGAAAGATCCCAAGCCGCCCCCTATTTATGTTTACGGAGTAATAGACTACAAAGCAATGACTGACTCTATAGCGCAAGTTACTGAAGATGAAACATATTATACTACCACTCTTCCTGAAAATGTTGTTAAAATAAATGCTAAAACACCTGATTCTTATAGAAAAATAATAAATTACATGAGAGAAGAAAAAATAGTACACCATAGCTATCAACTCAAACAAGAAAGAGCATATAGAGTCGTACTAAGAGGTTTACACCATTCTATACCCTTAGAGGAAATAAAATCTGAATTATTAAGGCAAGGCCACACAGTCAGAAATGTTTTAAACATCCGGCACAGAGTAACAAAAGAGCCCCTACCATTATTTTTCGTCGATTTGGAACCAAAAAACAACAATAATAAAGTTTTTAATGTGGAATTTATATACAATACCAGAATTAGAGTAGAAGCTCCGAAACACAAGAACACCATTGTGCAATGCACTCGATGTCAGGCATACGGACACTCTAAGTCATACTGTTATAAACCTTATAAATGTGTTAAATGTGGAGGATCACACGACACCAAAAGTTGCACAAAGCCGAAAGACACACCTGCAACATGTACTCTTTGCAAGGGCAACCACCCAGCGAACTATAAAGGCTGCACTGTTTATCGAGACTTATTAAAAGCAAAGAACAGGAATAACGACACAACTGGACCTAGAAACACACAAGGATACATAAATCCCAATCCAGCACTGCACCAAATGACTCAACAATATGCGCAAAATGGAATGAATTATGCTCAAGTAACCTCAGGAAACATCAACAGACCAAATAATGGTGAAGATATAACACACATGATGTCAAGCTTCTTAAATGAATTCAAAAATCTATTTAATCAACTTCTGAACCAAAATAGCATGATTCTGAACATGCTAACAACAGTCATTAGTAAAATAACGAATTAATGGCTCCATCAATTAGAATAGCCGCCTGGAACGCCAACGGGCTACCAAACCATGTACTGGAAATCACAGCATTTTTAAAAGTAAATAAATTAGATGTTCTTCTCATCTCAGAATCACACTCAACCGAAAGAACAGTAGTAAAAATCCCTTTATACACAACGTACCTTACTCATCATCCTGATGGAACTGCTCACGCAGGAACAGCAATTATTATTAAATCTTCTATTAAACACTATTTCCTACAAAATTACGCCACACCTAAAATACAAGGAACCATACTAAAAATAGAAACATTCACATGGCCACTTGCCATTGCAGCAATTTACTGTCCTCCTAGACACTCCATATCAATTGAAGAATACGAGACCTTTTTTCAAGAACTAGGACCCCGATTTATAGCAGCTGGAGACTGGAACGCCAAACACACCGTATGGGGATCGAGGCTTATAACACCAAAGGGTAGAAATTTATTGGCGTGCTCGCAGAGAAATAATTTAAACTTCCTTTCGACAGGTCAGCCAACGTATTGGCCGACCGATCAAAACAGGATTCCTGACCTGCTAGACTTTGCCGTTATCAAAGGTATCTCAAATATACATTACAAAATAGAACCCAGTCTTGATTTAAGTTCAGATCACACCGCAATAATCATAACACTAAGTACAACTGTAATTTGGAAGGAACCTGTGGCAAAACTCTGCAATAAAAGAACCAACTGGGAACAATTTCAAGCTATTATTAACACAAATATAAACTTAAAACATCGAATTAAAGAACCCCATGAAATAGAAAAAGCAGTGCAACATTTAACAGAAGTAATACAAGATGCTGCATGGAAGTCAACTCCAGATGATAAAAAAATTACCACCCATGATCATAACATTCCTTTACAAATTAAAGAAATTTTAAATGAAAAAAGAAGAGCTAGAGCCAAATGGCAGCGGTCAAGGAATCCCCGGGATAAAACACAATTAAATCGGTTAACACATCAACTGCGTACAGCTTTAATCCAGGCCCGTAATGAGACTTTTAAATATTACATCTCCAACCTAACACCTAATGACCATTCATTATGGCAAGCGACCAAAAAATTCAAGAGACCAATAACATCTATTCCACCAATTAGAAAATCGGATCTAAGCTGGGCAAAAACTGATGAAGAAAAATCAAACACATTAGCACAACACCTCGCCCAGGTATTTAGTCTACATACAGAAGTCAATGCTGAAGATGAAGAAGTATACACATTTCTCGACGCTCCTTGTCAATTATCACTACCACTGAAACCATGTACACCAACAGAGATCTGGAAGGCGATAAATAAAACAAACCCTCATAAGGCTCCAGGTTATGACTTAATTAATGGTGATGTACTAAAGCATTTGCCTAGAAAAGCGATAGTCCTGCTAACTATTGTATATAACAGCATGATAAGACTGTGTCACTTTCCTATTCAATGGAAATACGCACAAATAATTATGATTGCAAAACCGGGAAAACCGCCTACAGAACCCTCCTCCTATCGTCCTATAAGCCTTCTACCAATAATGTCAAAAATTTTCGAAAGACTTCTTTTAGTCCGAATTCTCGAAAGAATAAACATAAATAACATAATACCTGACCATCAATTTGGCTTTCGACAGAACTACTCAACAATACAGCAGTGCCATAGGATTGTAAATTATATAAAAGAAACTTTAGAGGGAAAGAAAATGTGTGCGGCAGTATTCCTTGATGTGGAAAAAGCATTTGATAAGGTGTGGCATAAAGGCCTGTTGTATAAAGTGAAAAAGAATATGCCTAATGAAATATACCTGATATTAAAATCATATCTGAACGAGCGATTTTTCCAAATCAAAGTAAATACCTCACTTTCCAAATATCATCCTATACAATCCGGAGTACCTCAAGGTAGTGTCCTCGGTCCCTTCCTTTATCTCCTTTACACTGCTGATATACCTGCTGATGATGACATTACTATGGCCACATTTGCCGACGATACAGGAATCCTTACATCAGACGATAACCCAGATAGAGCTTCTAACAAACTGCAAAACTATTTAAGTACTTAAGCCGTATGGCTTGCAAATTGTAGAAGCCTCGGAGGTGTAACCAGAGAAGGTTCCCATTGTTTTCATTCTGGTGGGATATGCTGTATACCATTAGAGTGAAAACTTAGTCTTTTATTTAAGTTCACTTCAAACATGGTTAACAAAATGGAAGATTAAAGTAAACGGTGAAAAGTCTTCACAAATTACGTTCACAACAAGAAGGATCGACTGTTCACAGGTTCATATTAACAACATTCCTATCCCCTTAAAATCAGATGTCAAGTACCTGGGACTCCATTTGGACCGAAAGCTGACATGGAAGAACCATATCAAAACCAAGAAAGCTCAACTAAATTTAAAAGTCAGACAAATGTATTGGCTGCTAGGTAAAAGATCCCAGTTATCATTAGAAAACAAAGTATTATTATACAAAATTATACTAAAGCCGATATGGAGTTATGGTATAGAGTTATGGGGCTGCAGCAAACCGAGCAACACTAAAATACTGCAAACTTTTCAATCAAAGACGCTGCGCATGATAGCGAATGCACCATGGTACGTCTCCAATATAACTATCCATAATGACCTTGGGATACCATTCATCGAAGATGTTATTAGACTACAGGCAACCAAAGCCCAAGAAAGAAATTTCGCCCATGAAAGTCAAACTATTCAACAACTCTATCAGCCGCCACTTGTGGGAAGAAGACTGAAAAGGACATGGCCAGAGGACCTAACTGATTAGGTGTATTGGAGAACCATCGATGGATGGTGCCCAAAGCATGCCAGGATTCAAGACTTTGCTACTATTTGCTAAATACTCTGTGTTGTAATTGGAGTAGATTGTAAATTTGCACTTAATAAAATGAAAAAAAAAAGAAACTTGTGTAAAAAATAAAAAAGCTTTTTTTTAAACACTTTAAATAATATTAAAAAGTTTTTCCCAAAAATTGCTTAATTTTTCGGTGATTTCACGTTGAAAAATTCGATTTGGAATTAGACGAATAAGAACTTAAGACGAATAAGAACTTTGCTTTTACTCGGTGTATAGACTTTACTGATACACCATTTTTTTCGATTTTTTATAAGCTACACTTTTGCTAAGAATAGTTTTTTAGATAAAATATTTACTTTTTAAGTTTTTTGCGAAAAACCGTCTGAAAACGTAATTCTTTTGTAGAAAAATAAACATTTTAAATCGCAAATATAACTCTAAAAGTATTGACTTACATAAAAAACATAAACATAAAAAATTATCGGTCAATTTATCCATTTCCTGCCTTATTTTAAACACGCGTTTTCTCACCCCCGAGAAGGGGTGACTGTCACCCCCTAAGTAAAATCAACCAACGACACAAATTCAACTTTGAAGTGGAGGGTATGTAAAACCTAAATCAAAATTTTCATGCAATTCGGAGTTGCCCATGAAAATTACACTCCAAAACGGGCTATTTGTAAATGTTTTTAAGTTGTCTGTAATAGGCTGAACATTTTAAGAGAAATTTAGTTAAAAATATTAATTGCACAATATGATTCACTAGTGCAATAGTGAAACAGGAAAAATAGAACTAAAGATAAATTTTGATAAAATTAAGTTATGGCAGATCAAGAGCACAGTTATGGATACGCCTATTTTGCAGAATGAAGATTTGAAATGTTATGTTTGTACCGTTACCAGATTTTCCATATTACGATATAATTAGTTATTATGGTTTATTAAATACAGGCCCCTGTGTAGTGTACTTTTATTGTCTCAAATCAAGTCATCCAAGACAAAACCGACCATAGGGCTTTTCATCGATTGTCATTTGTTTCGAGCATCTGTCATGTGTCGTCTAATAATAATATATCTACGTCATACGTTATTGGTATATACCAATGACACAAACCAAATACGTATGGCGTAGATATCTTAATATTACACGACACATGACAGAAGCTCGAAACAAATGACTGTTGTTGAAAAGTCCTATTAGGGGGAAATAGAAGATCCCATTGAGGTCCCAAAAATCTGCAGATAAAACTATCATTGGAGATAAAATAGTCGTTGTCGAATACCAACTTAACAAGTTGAACAAAAGTTTCCCATCCAAAAGGATAATAGGTTTGGTGTTCATTCCATTGATTATGTAGTGAAGCAGGGTAAAGTTAAGTTTGTGGAAAGTCAAAACTAACTACTTGGAACATAGTGACATCGTGTCTCGATTGCTAGAGTATTGGATTTCCATCCTTCTCTGTCATGGGCTGAAAGGAAAGCTTCTTGTAGACCGTGGCCAGTAGTTTCTCTGGTTTGACCCAAACAGCGCATGGCAGACATTCGTCGAGGTCGTTTGCCATTTAATTTATCCAAGATGATCAAGTTTTTCTAGTCTTTTGTTCTTTGCGCTCAGTATCTGAGATATGACTGATTTATTTTTGTTACCAGTCTTGTATTGACCTTTAATTGTTTTATAATTGAAGTGTTAGTGCGATATTCAAAACATTTGTGGTGACTTTTAAAGTCAATGTCTCAAGTATCTATATTGAGAAAATGGTATAAGGGTATACATCGAAATTATGTTGTAGTCTCATATTTTGTAAACATTTTATGTTTTGAATTTCTGATATCTTTAATAACAAAGAAACTAGACGGTTTTACTCTTTAATATAAATAAATAAATAAATACTTTATTTTCTTTTAGACAGACAGAGTCTGTATAGAATTAGTCAAAAGTAATACATTAAGTAAATATAACAAACAAATAAACAATTTCACTACACAAAAAACAATGAAAATACATTTAAAATTGAAGAAATTCTTCAACCGAATAAAAAGTGTGTGTCATCAGAAATTCCTTTAAATTTAGTTTAAAGCTTGTCGGGCTCCTACACAATTTTATATGCGCTGGTAATCTATTATAGAGTCTTTGTCCCATTATACCCGGGGACCTGCAATATATATTTCCCCTACACATTGGGGCACGCAAGGTATCTTTATATCTAGTATTCATGTTATGTATTTGCCCATTGGTTTTAAAATTTTCGAGGTTATTAAATATATATATATATACAAGTCTCCAGAATATAAATACAGGCCAATGGCAATATTTTGAAATTTTGAAAGTACTGCCTACAACTTGTTTTATGAGGGATACCAGCAATAGTCCGTATTATTCTTTTTTGTGCAAAAAAGACTTCATTGATATGGCAACTTGATCCCCAAAAACAAATCCCGTATCTCAAACGAGATTCGGCTTGGGCACAATAAAGCATTATTAATTGTTTCTCCGTTAATACTTGTTTTAAATTTCGAAACAAAAACGTTACTGAGTTTAACTTTGCGGCCAGCGTATCACAATGTTTCCTCAAATTAAGACATTCATCTAAATGAAGTCCTAAGAACTTTAATGATGAAACAAGTTCAATATCATTATTATTTATATTTAAGTTAATTGGATTAATACATCGTTGCCTATTATGAAACTGCATGAAAAGAGTTTTTTGGGTGTTCAACAATAAATAATTATTACAGAACCAGTTGTAAAGATCTGACAGTAAGCTGTTACATTTGGACTTCAAAGAAGTATCAGGTCCATTGACTATTACATTTATGTCGTCTGCAAATATCGTGATATGTCCATCCGAGTTAACCGAGACAACATCGTTTACATAAATAAGAAAGAGGACAGGTCCTAAAATTGAGCCTTGCGGTACACCTATGTCAATATCGAGATAGTTGGATTTATGCGTCGCATTTGATAATTTTCCTTTTTCTGTTAAGCTGACGTATTGACGACGTGCAGTTAAATATGATGTTAACCAATTTAACGCACGTCCTTGAATGCTGATATTTTTTAATTTATAAAATAAAATTTCGTGATTGACACAGTCGAAAGTCCTGCTAAGATCACAAAATATCCCAACAGGGCTCTCTCCAGTATCTATTAAAGATGCGAGAGTATCATAAAAGGAATGCATTGCTGTATGGGTAGATTTTTTGGACTGGAAACCATGTTGGTTACTAACAATCACTTTATTCGTCTGTAAAAATGAGTTAAGTCTTTGTAAATAACTGTACTCAAAAATTTTTGAAAATACCGAAGAAATTGTTATTGGGCGGTAATTATTTACTTGTTTTGGGTCACCCTTTTTATGAATTGGTAACACCTTTCCCGTTTTTATACAATCTGGAAAATTGCCATTTGAAAATGATAAATTAACTAAATATGTTAATGGCGATATTATAAACGAAAAAACCTTTTTTATTAAAAACCCAGGGATTTCATCAAAGCCCTGAGATTTTTTGTTTTTTAGTTTTTGGTTTAATAATTTGTTTAATTCTATTGTAGTGTACGGATGTAGAAGAAAGTGGACATCCAAAACAGTGTTGTTACAAGGATATGTATTATCAGGTTTATTTGGAATTGTCGCAATTGCATCCAATGGAGCATTTTTAAAAAATAGGTTAAATTTATTGGCTATTTCTAATGAATCTGTAATTAAGTTATCCCCGTTTGAAAGTGTTATGTTACTCTCATTTTTTTTACCTTTTGAAAAATCAGATATAATTTTCCAAGCACTTTTAGAAGGATTATCTGAGGTGCTTATTATATTTTGGTAATGGCATTTTTTGGTTAAATTTAGAAGCTTTTAATGCTCTCTTTTTTATGTCTATAATAATCACGCAACTCTGGAAATGCCCTAGATAATGCATGCAAATTTTTTATTTGGCAACTTGATTGTCTCACCTCATTATTAACCCATTTATTACTATTTAATTTGGACTTTTTATTTATAATAGGAAAATTAATGTTAAAATGATACATAAAAATATTAAAAAAGGTATTAAAAGCAATATTTGTATCTAGGATACCATATATTTGATTCCAGTCCTCACTTGAGATGTCATTTATAAATTTATTTATAGTAATGTCATTAAAATTTCTTTTTTGATAGAAAACACTCGACTCACCCGCCCCAAAATCAAACTCAATCAGTGACGACATGTGTTTTAACTGACGACATGCGATACGTGAGGAGGTCATGTCTTATTATACACTAAACTCTATTTCACTAAGATGAAATTATTTCATCGAAATAGCGAAAGAAAATCTGTGCAATGTACCTCTTGATATTTAAAAAGCCTCCACGTAGACACCAAATCCGTACTTATCATGGAAATTCCATCCTAAACCATCACAAAGCCTCCATTAAACAATCTCGTCTCTCTTATGTTGCGCTGTGTATACCGCACACTTGGTGGACAAATAACTCTTAAGGTGTCAACCAGAATTGTTAACCTTATGTTCCTTTCTGTTTTTAAAGTTTTGTTAACTGTCTTTTATTGTTAATTTAGTCATGTTACATAATAAAACCGTCTATTTTCTTTGTTTCTAAAGATATCAGGGACATTAAAAAAAAAGTTCACACAGTATAGAACTATAATACGATTTTGATGTATATCCGAATATTTCGAGAAATAAACGTCAGATCGAAAAACTGCAAAAAACGACGTATTCAATATTTTTGAAAAATCTATCGATTGACACCAAATACGACCCCCACGGAGGTGGGGTGGGGGTTACTTTAAAATCTTAAACAGGAGCCCCATTTTTTATTGCAAATTTGGATTCCTTACTTTTATTCGAGATATTTTTTCGAATTAGGAAAATTAAATTAAAAGATAGAAAGTGCCCACTTAAATGGAAAATTTTACTTAACTTTTTTTAGTTTTAGGACCTAATCTTCACAACCCAATAGATCCCCATAACGCTCGAGTAACTGCAAATTTAGCATACTTTCCTCCCCTACTACTATATGCATATAATAGTAGGTATATCTCTAAGGCCTAAACTCGGTTTATCAAGAGTGCTCGGCAAAATCATCACTTTTTTATACACAAGAAACTATCTGTCACAAGATAAATAATGATTATATTTAAATGATTGCATTATTAACATGGTATTCGCTAATGAATAACACAATTATCAATGCAATTTACATAAAAATAATGATATAAAAGTGCTTGACCTAGAAATTATACCTCCACTCATCCCCACCGTTTGTACTAGCTAAGCTAGATAAACATTGACTCACATAATACCTAGGTGCCATTTCCTTAGCAAAACTAGTATGCAATTATTTGTTATGCAATTAATATGATTTCGCACAGCATTGAATGGTTGCTTGCTTTGTTTTTATTGCTTTTTGTTAAAACCAGTTGTTCATTTCCTTGTTTAATATTTCAAGGAATAATGTCAACTGTGAGTGGGTGTATATAAAAAAATAAGTACATACGTACATTTCGGTATTTTCGTAACTACCGGGAGAAAAACTGATAAACTACATGTTCTTGATTCGTCCATGGAATAATAATATTGTAAATATCGTAAAGATGACACATAGGTATTAGCCCAGTAAATGAACGGGAAATTCGGCGATACCGTGTAATTTTCAGGGGCAACTCCGAATTGCATGAAAATTTGGATTCAGGTTCTACTTACCCTCCACTTCAAAGTTGAAATTGTGCCGTTGGTTGCTTTTACTTGGGGGGTGGGGGGGGGGGAAACATATGTTCAAGATAAGACCGAAAATGGATAAACTGACTGATTTTAAGCAACTTTTGTTCTATAGAGTTTTTTACGTAAGTCAATACTTTTCGAGTTATTTGCCATTGAAAATGTTGATTTTTCGACAAAAAACTACGTTTTCAGACGGTTTTTCGCAAATAACTCAAAAAGTAAATATTTTATCGAAAAAATATCCTTAGCAAAAGTGTAGCTTATAAAACCCAAAAAATGGTGTATCAGTAAAGTCTATCAATTAAATAAAAACAAAGTTGTAGCTCATGAAAAATACGTTCTTATTCGTCTAATTCCAAATCGAATATTTCAAGGTGAAATCACCAAAAAATTAAGCACTTTTCGGGGAAAACCCATTTAAACTTTTTTAAAGTGTTTATAAAAAGCTTTGTTTTAATTGTTAACAAAAGTTTTAGCATTAAAAATAAGCGAGTTACGCTCAAAATAAAGTTGGCCCTCTTTTTTTTGTAAAAAATCATGAAAATTTCGCCCTGGTTAGCTCCCCAAATGAAATTAATCGCTACCGCTTTACAAACAATTTACTTACCTATCTATTTTTTATATGATCTGTCAGTCTCACCGGTTTAAAGTGTTTATTTTTGAAAGGGTTTTAATTGAGAAAGCTTGAATGGGTCACTAATCACGAGTGTATGCAAATTTTGAACAGCCATCTTAACCAATTTTTGTCTTATGGAGAAACAAAATGAAACTAGCATATTTATAATAGCAAAACCTACATTTTTTTACTCTTTAAGATTTTCTTATCACTAATACTTTTTAAGTTATTTTGAAAAAATGAAATTTTTCAAAATTTTTAGTAAATTCTTTTTTTACTATAAAACCAAATGTTTTTTAAAATAAGCACTTCTAACCAATCAAACTTACAGATCATATAAACAATACACATACAGTTAAAATAGATGGTAAAGCCAAACGATTAATTTCATTTAAGGTGCTAAATAGAGGGAGGTTTTCACGATTTTTTTTACCAAAAAAAAGGGGCCAACTTTTTTTTTTCAGTGTAACTCGTTTATTTTTGATGCTGTAAACTTTTGTAAAAAAGAAATAAGATTTTTTTCAATACTTAAAAAATGTTAGTAAGATTTTCCCGAAAAACGCTTCTTTCTTCGGTAATTTCGCGTTGAATTATTCGATTTGGAATTAGACGAATAAGAACGTATTTTTCATGAGCTACAACTTTGCTTCTACTCAATTTGTAGACTTTACTGGTAACACCATTTTTTCGTTTTTTTTATAGGCTACACTTTTGCTAAAAATATTTTTTTCGATAAAATATTTACTTTTTGAGTTATTTGGGAAAAACGGTCTGAAAACGTAGTTTTTTTGTCGAAAAATCAACATTTTAAATCGCGAATAACTCGAAAAGTATTGACTTACGTAAAAAACTTTATAGAACAAAAGGTGCTTAAAATAAGTCAATTTATCCATTTCCGGTCTTATTTTAAACACGCGTTTTTCACCCCCCGAGAAGGGGTAAATGTCACCCCCAAGTAAAAGCAACCAACGGCACAAATTCAACTTTGAAGTGGAGGGTAAGTAGAACCTAAATCCAAATTTTCATGCAATTCGGAGTTGCCCCTGGAAATTACACTCCAAAAGGTCATTTATTGGGCTATATACGGGGATCGTAAAAATGTTGCACCTAAAGATTCGTTATATTAAATAAAAAACATTTTTTTTTGTAAAAACACCTTTCTAAATATTGCAATTTGATCAACAGTTCCTAAGAGGAACATAGGCCTTCCTCGAAGTGTTTCCAGCGGACTATACTTCTCGCTAGCGCTTTGATGCCAGTATTTCCCATTTCTTTCCCTTCATCCAGTATTGTCCTTTTTCATTTTAGGTCTGCCTCCTTTCCGTCGCCCTTGGAGATTCCATTCCAGCACAGTCCTGGCAATGTCATCTGGGGACCTACGGACTCTATGGCCCAGGCCATCTCAATTTTCTTAGCATTGTTTGCTTTATTTTTGACTGACATTTCTTTGTTGGCTTGGTTCCATAAATGTTCATTCAAGATTAGATTAGGCCAAGATATTCGAAAAAATTTTTGTAAGGCTCTATTGATAAAACTTGTAATTGGTGTACTATTGGTGCTGATATCTTATACGTTTCACAGCCATATAGTAATACTAGACCAGGGCAATAAGCTAGAAATAGACCATGTTCGGGACACGAAGTGTTTCATGTGACATGTTTCATCATAGAGGATGAAAACCTACCTGTTTCCTGCCTAGAGTTCGCGTCCGTTCTTTAATTATTAACAATTTAGTGCAAAAATCGTGATTTTTTAGATTTTTTGCACCCCATTTAAAAGCTAAATAGTTGACATAAAATTACAAAATTTAATTTTTTAGAACATTAAAAAACCTTCAAAATGCCGATTTTTGAAAGTTAAAAAGTTAATTTGCTGCTACGCAAACTGCAAAATAAGTGAAAATCGTTATTTGTTAATAACTTTTCCTAAAACTACCTTAGAACTTTAGTGTTTCACCCAAAGTTGGGTATTGAGGTACTTAACAAACTCTCAAAATTTGAGACCGATCCATTAAATAGTTTAAGAGTTATTCTAATTGTTTATCCCAGAGACCTTTATTTTGCAATAACATAAGACAGAAAATAATAAAGATAGGGCAATTCTGAGTATGCCAAATGAAATTAGAAAACTGATGCTATCAAAATGTACTAAAAAACCATAAAAAGATTATCTAATATAGTCAAAAATCCTAATGCCAAATTTATGAAATTTTGTAGTTTAAAATCATTTAGAATAACTTTAAAAATATTGTCTGTAGAAAAAGTCATTTTACATATTAGAAAAGCTGGTATTTTACACGAATTTTTAAAAATGTAGTTTAACTGGTGACTAGTCGTGGTAAGTGAAGGGGGAGCTGGGAGCCGGCAAATGCACGAGTTCAAAAACTAAAAAAAAACAATTTAAAACTACTATCATTTTCTATATCTCGGGATCTACTGAATATATTTTGATCATTATTTTTTTAAATTGGTATGTAATTTTTCTGTACATTACAAAGATGCAATTTGTCTAGACATTTATTAATTAATAAACAGTCTAATTTGTTTAAACAATTTTTGAAAAAATAATTTTTTCCCAAAAATCCATGATTTTATTCATACTATCCCTATTAATCATAGAAAAAGTTAAGGTATACTTTAATAAATAAATTATCTTCAATAAATAATTATTTAATAAAAATAATTTATTTATTAAAGTGTACTTTAACTGTGATCATTAATGATACTATGAATAAAAAAAAATTTTTGTAAAAAAAAATATTTTTTCAAGAATTGTTTAAACAAATTAGACTGTTTATTAATTAATAAATTTATAAACAAATTGCATATTTGTAATGTAGGTAAAAATTACAAACCAATTAAAAAAAGAAAGATCAAAATCCATTGAGTTGATCCGGAGATACAGCAAATTATATTCGTTTGAAATTGCTTTTTCGGTATTTTGACTCGCTGGATTTGTAGGTTCCCCCTAGTAATAGTTTCCACTACATCTTTGAAAAATCGTAGAAAGTGCTGTAAAGATATAATATTTGTCAAAATTTTTTAAGAAAAAATACAAATCCCCTTCTTTAAAATGGCATTAATGAGATTCCTTAATTATTATAAACAAATTAGCTGTGAATTAAAACAAAAACATATGGCTAACTTTGTCCCAAATGAGCCCAGGCTAAATTTTTTTATTTGAAAATTCGTGTTAAAATACTATCTTTTCGAATATATAAAAATATTGTTTTTACGGACAACATTTTTAAAGTTATTCTAAATGTTTATAAACTACAAAATTTTAAAAATTTGGCATTAGGATTTTTGACTATGTTAATTCGTACTATCACTCTTATACTTTCATTTGGCATACTCAGAATTGCTCTATCTTCATTATTTTCTGACTTATCTTATTGCAAAATAAAGGTCTCTGGGATAAACAAAGAGAATAACTCTTAAACTAATTAATGGATCAGTCTCAAATTTTGAGGGTTTATTAAGTACCCCAATATACAACTTTGCGTGTAACACTAAAGTTCTAGGGTAGTTTTAGTAAAAGTTATTAACAAATAACGATTTTCACTTATTTTGCAGTTTGCGTAGCAAGAAATTAACTTTTTAACTTTCAAATATCGGTTTTTGAAGGTTTTTCAATGTTCTAAAAATTTGAATTTTGGAATTTTATGTCAACTATTTAGTTTTTGAATCTAAAAAATCGCGATTTTTGCACTAAATTGTTAATAATTAAAAACGGACGCGAACTCTAGGCAAGAAACAGGTAGTAGGTTTTCTTCCTATAGGTCTACAATAACTAAAAAGTAGTGAGCTACCTGGATCTTTGAGTGTCCCGAGAAAATCCTTATTACCCTGGACTATACAGCTTTTATATTTGTGTTGATGATTTTCAATTTAGTCTTAGTTGGGTAAATCCAGGATATCTACATAATATTATTAAGCATATTGTTCGCGTTACGAACCTAATTAATTCTTTCCTTCACATTATCAATTCTTTCCTTCACATTATCTTGGATTTACACATGTTATTTAAGCATATTGTACTCAGCAGAATTATTTCCTGGACATCATACTCTGTACCATCGTGACAGTCAATTATGCTGCCTAGATATACAAATGCCACTAAAAATTTCAGAATAAAATATTTAAACCGACCAGAGTTGTAGCTAGTTAAACTCAAAAAAACGTGATGTCACTTTTTCTTAATTTTTAGGGTAAAATTGCGATTTTGACAATATTTCCCCACAAAATTCAAAAGAAACTTAATTTTTGTTTTCAAGACCATGAAAAACATATAAAATAATACCAAAATTAGCCATGCACCACCCATGGTCAGTATATCGAAAAATAGCGTTATTTTGGGGATTTTTAACGTCGATATTAAAAGTTGCCATTTTTTTTATATAAAATATTTGGATCCAGAAAAATCCTTTGTACTCTATATTTTAACAGGAACGTGATTAAAAAGCTAAATTTCAAATTTCGTCACTCAACTTTTGGGGTCAACTTTGCAATTCAGGAATCTGCACCTTATACTTTAAAAAATTCATAACTTTTATTAGAATACTGAAAGCTTGAAACATATCCCATTGTATTTAAAAAGGTGAGAAATATAAACTGTTAAAAGCCTAAAAAAATATTAAAATGGAACAAACTTGTAGCCAGTTAACGCAAAAAATGTGATTTAATTTTTTTTTATTTTTAGGCTATAATTGGGATTTTGACAATGTTAGCATCATCAAAAACATAAAGTATTATCAAAATTAGCCATTCACCTCACCGTGGTCAGTATCTCGAGAAATAGGCGTTTTTTAGGGGTGTGCCGCTCGTCTAAAATCGCTAGGAATTAGCTACTAATACATTGCTGATGTTTTACGCCAAGAAACAATTTATTTCTGCCGCCGTTTTCGAGAAACCACCCTCAAATACTAGCCCATTATCCCCTAGAATAAAAGTCAGTAACGGGAAAATAAATATATCGGAGAAAAACGTTGAAACCAGCAAAGTGACTTACTACAAATTAATACCTCATCCAGAACCGTGCGGTACATTTTTCAATATGATGCAAGTCTTCGAAATGCCGCCACTTAAATATAACTTAACTTTTATTTTTATTAAATGCAACTGCATAAAATGAACACACTTTTATTTTAAAAACAAAACATAATTTAAATTAAATGAAACACGTATTAATATTAAATAACATTTTTTACAAAAATTACAATTTTATCCTTCTGACTTTAATTTTGGCAAATTCGTCAATCAGATTGGTGTAGTCTAAAGTAGCAGCCACTGAGGACTTTATTGAAATGAGTGCTGATTTTTATGTTTTGTTTGTCTTATGGAGCTTCGTAAACAGTTTTTAATAATTTTTAATTTTGAAAAACTTCTTTCCCCACTCACTACCTAGACAGGGAGTGTTAATAAAATTCTTAGCGATACAACTACATTTGGGTGTACAGAAATAGTTCAAAACTTCTTCCAGGTTTCATGGACTATGTTATCATTTGGGATATATTACACAACACAATTCTTCTAGAATCTAGAAGATCATTTGCCTGTATATATGATTCTTTTTCTATTGAAAGTATTGAATAAAGATTCATACAATATTTTTTAGTGTTTTATCATTTATTTCCCCCAATTTAAAAATATCATCAAACATTTATTTATTTATAAATTTCTAGAAGCGAAAATCGAACAATCAAAGAATTAATGACAATGTCTAAAATATAGTTGAAAAAAATTATTTTAAATTTATCTTCTTCTGTTAAGAGCTCATCCATAGATTTTTCGTCACCAAATTGACGCTTTTTTCTCCTGGCTCGAATTTCATTTTTCGGTGGAAATTCGGAGCTTATACCAAGATTTTCTGCAATTTCATTAGCAGTAATTTTCGTTTGGTCATAGCCAGAGTGTCTGTAACCTTTAATTTTTTTATTGTTTCTGACAACCTTTTTTCACAATCTGACAAATTTATAGTTACATGTTGCAACATCTTCGTGACTGAGACCGAATTTATAAGAAATAAAATATCATGCCAAAGAACTACACCGCACATAAATTTGTTATTTTTAATATTTTTTGCTAATCCTCGTGCTTTAACTTTAGTTTCTGTATATTTGTTGACTTCCTCTATTATTTCGAATAAAGCATCATATATTTCACAAAATTGAAATCTTAAAGGTTTCAATGCGCATCTATTCCACTTGACCATCTACTAGTATCGCTTAACGGTTTTAAAGTTAGTTGTGAAACATGTTTTTTTAGAGCTTCCCAACGCTTTGTAGCACCAGAAAAAAAAGTGTACAGCTCTTGTATAATACAAAAAAAGGTTATTGTTTCTGTAGAAGAAGATGATTTCACTTTTAAAACTAAGTTTACAGAGTGGCATGCGCCACTCTTGACACGCATGAAGCGCGAAAATGGATCCCACGGTGAGAGTAGTGGATAGCCAGACGAGCTGTAAAATATCGCGCAGCAACATAGCAACATAGGATAGGCCCCATTTTTCGCGCTCCATTTTAGTGCTCTTAAGACGACGTAAATTATCGCTTGTCTGGCCTTAGCCTTAGGCTAAGGCCACACGGGCGATAATTTACGGCATCGTAAGAGCAGTAAACCTGACGAGGCATTGGTTGACTAACTGCTACTTCATCTATAATTGGTGGAGGAGTCAGTCAACCAATGTGTTTACTGCTATTAAGGCGCCGTAAATTATCGCCCGTGTGGCCTTTCGCCTAAACTCGAGTGACACACACCATCGGATATTTTTCAAATATTCTATTTTATACACCCTTTCTTATTCGTATAATTATTTTGATGTATTCTCATTTTACTGATTATGCCGCCCCCTTGTGATGCCGCCTGATGCAACTGCCTCACCGCATCATAGCACCGCACGGCCCTGACCTCATCATCCCTAGCGCAAAACCTTTCCTTTACAAAAAAAAAAACATTTTACTAAATCAGAGCATGACAAATACATCAAGTAAGATAACTAGTATAAAAAAATTGCGTAAGCCACAGGCAAACAAGCGAAGCCGGGAAAGAACCCCAACGTGATGGACCGAAGACCTCAAAAGAATTGTGACCAATTGGATAGAAGAGGTACAGAACATAAGATGGAAATAACTGGTGCAGGCCTATATTCAACAATGGACAAATCAGGGCTGATTGATGATGATGATGATGATGATGATGATGATGATTAAAGACAGTGCCACTCAATTTAATATTTATCTGCCTGACTGCCTTTTCCAAGGCAATTTTAACAAGGCGCGTCTCCTTTTCTTAGACCAGTAGATCTTAATATCAAAGAAAGTAAAGTTTTATTTTTGAACTCTAACGCAAGTTTTGTCATAGTTTTGTCAATTTAACTAACTTGGGTAGGGTCTCAAAATCTATGATTGCATTACATAGTTGCAGTTCTTTAAACACAGTCATAGGCTGCTTTGAAGTCCATAAAGAGATGGTGTGTATCTATCTATATTAAATTAGAGTGATTTTCTAAAATTTTCGTATGTGCGTGCATTTGGTGTATACCTAGTTAACTTTTCGGCAGTGAATCCGCATTGGTAATGTCGAATAATATCCTTTGTAAAGGGTTTAACTCACAAAAACTACATTGCCGAATATCAAAAAACGAACAAGAGCGCCACATCCTCGAGCGCAGAGTCACCAAACTAGACGTAGCCCAGATCAGGACTCGAAATCCGAGCAAGCAACACAGATCCATGATAAGTTACTAGAGATTTAGAGATAGCATAAATAGAACGCTTCACGCTGGCCTGCATTATATATTATTCGGCTTAGAATTTCGTGTGGGTGTTCTTATCTCACATGATAAGCACTTTGCTGATAAAGACCCTCTATGGCGCATCAGAGTGCTATCGGGGAGGAAGTGGATAGTCTGGATTATTTCTTTTTTTTTGAAATGTTTCTTCTATTTCTTTCAGTTTGTGCTCGTTGTATTTTCTCTTTTTGCTTTTACATTTTCTTTTCATGATTTTTCTCAATTCTCTGTATTCTTTTCCATTTCTATCTACGTTTTTTGTAAGATTTTTGAGTATTACCTTTCTTATTGCTTCTGCTACTTCTTGATATTCTTCATGATACCAATCTTTTGTTTTGTGTTTTCTTTTGGTTTTCGCTAGGATTACTTTACTTACGTTCAGATTGCTTCTTTTATGTTTCCCATTGTTTGTCTGGGTCTGACGTTTCTTGTTCCCTGATTAGTCTGTTGTTTATTCCCTGTTCATACTTTTTCTGTGTGTTATTATCTTTTAATTGTTTTTCAATTTCTTGTTTTGTTTTTATTTATGTTATGCTCGATTCTGTATTCTGTTCTCACCAAGTAGTGGTCTGAGTTCCTCTCATGCTTTTTACATTTATTACATTGTTTGCGTGATTCTTCTCTATTAAAATATGGTCTGTCTGATTTACTGTCTTTTTATCAGAGGATATCCATGTTCCTTTATAATTATCTTTTCGGCGTAATTAAGTGCTTCTTATCACCATTTGCCTTTCTGTTGCAAAGCCTATTATTCTTTGGCCATTATCATTCGACTCCTAATGCATACTATATTTTCCTATTATGTGTTCGGATATATTCTCTTTTCCGACTTTGGCGTTGCAGTCTCCCATTACTATTTTGATTGTCAAACCCTGGTAATTTATCATATTCTCTTTCGAATTGCTCATAGCATTCATCGTTTTCTTCTTCTATGGAGTCTTTAATTGGTGCGTGTACATTTATTATACTTATGTTTCGTTTGTCCCCTTTTAATCTTATTGTGAATAACCTATCTGATATAGGTTGGAATGCCATTACTCTTTCCTTCCATTTTCGCTGTATTATAAAACCTATTCCTAGCCGCCTAGTTTCTCCTAGGCTTTTAAAAAATACCATGTCTTCTATTTCTACTATTTCTGTCTCCAATTTTTTTGTCTCTTGTAAAGCTATTATTTCTACATTATATCGTTTAATTTCTCTAATTAATTCTTTTAGTTTCCTGTTTCGTATGTGCCTCTTACATTCTATGTACCCAAGCTGAATTTCGTTCTCTTTTTGTTGTTATTTTTACTTATTGCCTTGTGCCTTGTCCATTGCCTGCGTCGTTTCCGTTTTATTTATCTCTGTTGCTAACTGTATCTTGTCATTTTTCGGCTTGTCTTTTTTATTTCTGTTTTGATTTGTTTTATGTTCATAGTTCGTAATCCTCTTCTTTGCATTGTTCGTCGTCATTTGTTCCCTTTCGCTGGTGTTGCTTAGTTTTTTTGCTTTGGTCTCTACCTCCAACGTTTGGTTCATGCCATCCCAGCGCCATATTTCATGATCGGCATATATTTTCTTATACCCTACTTTCACTTTTCTTCCTTCCTTTTTTAAAATTTCCTAAAATTTATCACTTTTTTATAACCTACTTAATGTTGAAATATTTCAACTAAATATGCCTTTGAGAGTACTGACAGATGAAATCAAGGAGAGTAAAATATCCTGAAAACTGTGGGGTTTCCTAGAGACATTTGCGTTAAAACTGAATTTTCTTTTGTAAAGAAAATCACATGTGCTGCGACGATTTTCTTCCTTATGCCATTTAACGAATCGATATAAGAGTATTCATTCTATTTAAAACAAATGGCATAAAACGTACTGGTGATCTAAGGGTGTTAATAGTTATAACCTAAACATATAATGTTAATCGGTCAGTGTCCGAGATTTTTTCCTTCATGCCACTAAAAATATTTTTAATTTTCTCGATGATGAACTTGCATAACAAGGGCATACCGGCAGGTCGTAAAAGGAAAAATTTTATCTTGGAAAGGTTGCGGAAAATTCGATTTTCCGAAAAAGCAACTTGGTTTAACTCTAAATTTTTCTTCTTTTTGCTGATCATATAACATTTTAAATACACAAAAAGGCATAAGGGATAAAATCGTGATTGGACTTTGTATTGAGATCCGATGGTGTACTTATATAGTTCTAATGAATACATGTTTTTGTTTTGCGAGAATATATGATTTTAACGAGTATTGTAATTAAACTTGCAAGTTATTGCTAAAATTAGCCATTATTTATTTTCCACCCGTTTTTATTGTTATTAAACGACATCCTCCAACACAATATAAGTCCTTGGGAAAAGATTTAAATGATTATCAGATTCTGCAGCAAATTGCTTTGAACGAAATAATTTATTACACAAAACAGAAATATCGCAACCAGTTTAGGCAGTAGAGGCAGAATTTATCGTTGATAAATTTTAAAAACGATTGTTAAGTACCCTGTTTGTCGTTAATCACACCTTTTCGTCCTATAATTAGAAGGTTATATGATCGTAAAATGCAGCTTTACATTGTCTTTTTGCGAACTAACTGCGAAAGATAAGTTTGGCACACCCCAGCTATTGTTGAAAGTGTCTCTAATATAATAAAGATGTCAGATTTTATCAGTTCTTAAAAAGGATATTTTTCTTCGGATTTTATGTCCTTTGACATGTAACACAATACTTACAAATTTGATATCTCCAGACCATAACGTCAATATCATGGTTATTGCTGTGTAATAGATGTAGCCTGCTTGTTTTTAATGGTGATAACTGGTTATAATCGACTGGCATTTCTTTATTTTGAAAAAGAATTTAAACTGCATTTTTTAAATTACTTTGTGATGATTTTATTTGTAGTGAAAAAGGAGTGTTGTTCAACCGGTTATGTTTATAACAAATTCGAATAAGTTAATAGAGAATTTATTAAAACTACTGCGGGTATTTTAGCAATTACAGGAGATTTGTTTATTTTTATGTGTATATTGGATCTCGTATTTCCTGTATTAAGTGGATTCTATTGCTGTATTAATTATTTCACTCTAGATGATGTAATATATTTGGATAGGGGACAATAATTGTGCCGATGCGCACCGGTAGGCCATATGCCATTTTTTCTAAATAGAATCAATCCTCTATCGATTCGTAAAATGGCACAAGGAAGAAAATCGTCGCAGTACATGTCTTTTCAGAACAAATTTCAATTCAATACAATGTCCCTAGGAAACCCCACAGTTTTTAGGATATTTTACTCTCCTTGATTTCATCTTTCAGTACTCTTAAAGACATATTTAGTTGAAAAATGTATTCAACATTAAGTATGTATATTATAAAGAAATAATTTTAGATTACAGTGAAATTCTCCATGATACAAACCCAGTTCTTAATAAATGAATATTATTATTTCAGCAATCATTTCAATTTATAATATGTTGAAGACGGCGACAACATAGATCAACTAAACCTACATCAACAGCTACACATTGAAGCACTATCGTGAGAAGAGGTTTCAAATCCTATCCAAAAACTTCACAATAATAAAGCCCCAGAAATCAAGTAAATCTATTCCGAAATGTATAAGGAGGGTGGTGACCAACTTTTGGCAGCTATCCATAAACTAATAGTACCTATAAGGCAGAACGAATGGCTATGAGTGGCTCAAGGGAATAATATGTCTGTTATATAAAAAGGGTGATCAATTTGATTGCAAGAGTTCTAGAGATATTACTTCAGAGGCTACAGTAGCGATCAACAGGTAGCAACAAACGCGGTCCAAGATTGCGGCTGCAATTTTGAATATTTTGTCGAAATATTTGGCACACACATATTTTGAGAAATATATTAGTATGTGGAAATTACTCTGTAATTAAATACAATATTAAAAAAACGAGCCTGTACCGCGATTAAGAAGAACAAAAAAATACACTTTCTTCAAATAAACTTTTTAATCCCATGCCTAGATTTTGTGCCATTTTGGGCCCACTAAAATTTTTTATTTCTAACACGAAATCGAACTTATTATACCTAATAACTAATTGGTCAACATAGAGAAATTGTCACTGTCGTGTCATTTTGACAAACCTGCATCAGATTTTCTCTTATCTGTTCTGTTATCTTTATCGATATCTGTTCAGTGCAGTAGTGTATAATTTTAAGAATTCGTTATTGTTGTTTCATAGGAAAGTAGTGTTTATTTATAGTTAATTTATTATATTTTTGTGTAATAGAACGAAGTTGTTGGCCTATTTAAATTGGCAGATATATTTATTTTCCTGTAACTGCCTTCTACGCTAGGTGATGATGGGATAGTATTTGGGGGTTGTTTCTCGGAAACGGCGGCAGCAACCAATTGTTTCGTGGCGTAAAATATCAGCAATCCATTAGTAACTAATTTCTAGCAATTTACTTGTCTAGTTTAATCATTTTGGCCGAAATCTCGACTTTTTTGGGGCGAGTTTTGCGCTAGGGTTTTGCGCAGTACTCTCTTCATTTGTTAAGACGTCGTTATAAAAAAATTGGACGTATTGTTTGGTATTTATTATTTACTGTTTGGTAAACTATCTTATGCTTTTGTGTTTTTTAAGTTTATTTTTAATACAAAGCTTAGTTTGTACAATTAAAATAAAATATAGAAGGCCCTGACTATCTTAGACATAATATGTACTAACATAATTATGTCACCAATTCTAATAATAATATCACTAATTTTCCAATGCCTAATGCCATTTATTTCAAATTCATGTATTACCAGGCTTTCTTAAGTCATACCGATATCCACTATCATAAATACATTCGAATTTCCTAATAAAGTAAAATATATTTGCATTTAAAACGAATCTGTTCCCATTTCAAATCTTTCAACGAATTTGTGTTTACCTACTATTAGGAACATAATATTTTTGGTGTTGACTAATAGAGATAATGACCCAGACAAGTTATCGTTAATTTCTTTGGTAATCAAAATTCATTTACAACGCTTTTCTTTAATTCTATTGGAAATGTGTAAGATATTTATGACTCTTATATTATATATTTGAGTCAAATTTAACGCATATTTGAATATTTTCTGCAAATTTTATTCATCAGCATTTCCAAAAAGACATCATGTTCCAGTAATTTAGGTTTTATTAATCGAATACTCATTTAGTTTCCAAATTACTTCTCGTCATTTGCATCAATAGAAGGCATATCTATCAACAGGGCCGCGTTTAGGTCAATTGACGCACTAGGCAATTCTCTAGTAGCCGCCCTTCAAACATGTACCATTTTTGCGAAAAAAAATATACTAAAAATGGATTTAAACTACGATATTTATATACCTATAATAGAAAAAATTGTCCTTCTTCATCGAAAAAACATCTTTTCAAAAAAAGACTTTTCAAAAAAAAATTGTTCTTGACAAAATCGACAAATTGTTAACACGTTTTTGCGTCATACTTAATGGGAAAATATTTTTAATTCTTTACATTTTCGAAAATGACCTTTTAGCGGACACGTTGGCAACTGGGAAGCACAAATAAATGTGCAAAGCAATGTCAAAATTAGGGAAAATATCTTTCAATCCACTTAGTGCAGTCACTGAACGTTTTCAGCTCCGATTTCGTTGAACCTCCATCGATTTTCATGAAAATTGGTGAGTAGTAAGAGGATACCTCAAGGAACAAAGATGATATGATGCCAACTTGCGCTTTTACCGTGGTGGTGAAAACTACCACTTTTAGTGGGGGTGAAAGAAATAGTACCATAAATCGATAGAGAGACAAATTCTAAGCCACATTTGTTATATAAAGTTATTAATATAAATCAATACTTGTTGAGTTATTTAAGATCAAAGATTTTATTTTTTCGAAAAAAATGCATGTTTTAAAGCTGTTTTTCACGTATAACTCGAAAACTGTAAGCTTTTACAAAAAGTTATTTTTACCAAAATTAAAAATAATAAAAAGCTGAATACCTACACTCCTCACTTAAAGAACTAAACTAATGTTAATGCAAAGTGAGTTATGGGTACTTGAATGTATATTTTTTCGACGAGTACTCAAATCTAAGTATTCAAGCTTAAATAACGGGAAAACGATGCATTTTATAAAATATACCTGCTAAGCACTTGCCAAAGTACTTCGGAGTACCTATCAAACGAGCTCCAGTAGAAGTTAATAGCATCACAATTAAGTAAGTTATGATGAAAATAAGAGAACCCTTTAGAACTTTTTAGGAAAAAGTGAAAAATAAAACATACGCCATTTCCACAAAAATCAAAATTTATAGTAATTCATAGAAGAATTTCTTTATATTAGCATAAGTAATGATTTCAACAATTTTTACCGGTTTAGAATCCATATTTTTGAAGAAAAGATGTAATTTAAAAAATCAGAATTTTTAAAATTATCGTAATTTTCATTTTATTTTGATAATAGTTAAGTGATATATGCATAACCAAATTTTAGTTTTTTCTAAATCAAATATTTTACCTTTTTACTATTTCTGTAGGGTAAAAAATAACCGAGATGGAAACGTTTAAATCTTAAATTTTGCTGCGAGAACCGTGTAACCGGGGCCATTTAACCTTTTATTTTTAAAAAAGTAATGGGTTTAAAAGATTAAATTCAACGTGGTTTTATAGCCATTAAAATTAACTCTGAAATGGTTTTTAGGCAAACCTGTAGTAAAAAAAGTAAAAATTAACGGAGTTATTAAAAAAAAACAATAACTTTTTTGGAAAATTTTTTTAAAGAAAAAATCAATGTTTTCGATAATACTCATTTGCGATTTACTCAATTTTTGCCGTCGAAAAATTTTTTCAAACCAAGTTCTTGGGAATAAAATACCCACAATTTCATATTTAAATATTTCTTCGTATCTTTGATGCTAATCTTTCTATTCTAAAGAAAATTGCATTTTTTAACAAACTACAAAAATTCGTTATTCGCTTTTAACTCCAGTTTTCTAAAAACTGATCATTCTAAGCCAGTCAAACTTTTAGAATCTATTATTAATAATACATAAATAAAGAAGAATGAATAAGGCCAATGACTAAAAACACAGCCAACTTACATTATTATGCTTCCAATTCTATTTCTCCTTTTTTTTTCAAAAAAATATATTAATTCTTTAACCGTAACTGTTTTATTTTTTATCTTAGAAACTTTGGTAAAAAAATTTTTTGTAGGTTTTTACAAGATCTATAAGCTTATTAATATTAAATCTTTTTAAAGTACTCAGTCGCAAAAAGAGGTGACTTTGAAAGGGTTGGTAAAGGTGGTTTTTGCGTGTTATTACAAGTCTTAATTGTCAATAGCTCACTCAATTTTTGCCGCAGAAAACATTTTTGCTAACCAGGTTCTTGAGAATTAAATAAGGTACAATTTCGTATTTTTCAACATTTTTTCGTATCTCTGATGATAATATTTCTATTCTGAAGAAAAAGCCATTTTTTCCAAACTACAAAAATTCGTTATTCGCTTTTAACTCCATTTTTTTTAAACTATTCATTCTAAGCCGATTAAACTTCTAGAACATATTATTAATACATAAATAAAGAAGACCAAATAAGGTCAATGACTAATTTTAATTAGGGTGGTGATTAGGAGGTTGCTTCCGATCACTTTTTCGCTGGAAAAAATAGGGATTGACATTTCTTTAATTATGTCACTTAATTTTTGAGCTAGAGACTTTTTTATTTCTGGAGATAGATATTTTTAAATACTTTAAATTAGTTTGAACAAGTTATCCTCGAAAAATGCATACTTTTCCCGTCTTTTGACTTTGAAACTACAATATTTAGCATTGACGAATAAGAGCTAACATATAATATTTATGGTATAGCTCGATTACTATTGGTAAAGAAAATAAAAAAAAAAAATATTTTATTTATTTTTTTATAAGGTACAGTTTTGCTAAATAAAGTTGTTTTGATAAACCGAAAACTTTTGGAGTTATTAGCAGAAAACTTATTAAAAACATTGATTTTTCGATATAAAACTAATACGTTCGATAGCGAAGAAATCGAAAACTATTAATTTTATCAAAAAAATGTATAGACTGTTTTTTGCTTAGAATGAATGTTTTTACCAACTTTTGTGATCAAAATATAATAAAAAATTTTCACCCCCGCGAAGGGGTGGCAACCACCCCTTGGTAAAAGCGCCTTTCTGCATCATATAGATTTTGATTCTTGGACTATCCACTACTTATTTTCAAATTTTCAAGCAAATTGATCCATTCTGTAAAAATTGCGAGGTTTTGTCCTATTTTGAGCTTCATTACTTGGACTATAATACATTTTTAATCTTCCCTTACAAATTAGTATACAAATCCGAACTTTTGAGCTTCTTAATGATCAAGTTTGAGACCAATAATTATACACAATTTTTTTTCCATTCAAATCAGTTTTGTAATAAATTATGATTAGAAATATTTTACTTTGGTAATATGGGTGGACATTGAAACAGCTTTCATGAAACTCTTTTATTAGTATTTTTATATATAGTCGGTTCGCTAAACTCAGACACAACTGGCTAGAGATTTTAGTCGCTAATTTTTTTGCTTTTTGCCAATTTGCATTGCCAATTACTAACAATTTAGTAATTATTAACTATTTAGTAATTATTTTTTGCCAATTTTATCAAAATTGACAAAATTACTTACTAAAATCACTAGCCAATTGTGTCTGAGTTTAGCGAATGGACTATAACAGGTATTTTTGGCTTATATAAAAAAATAACTTTATTCAAATGTAAGTATATGAAACAAGTGAATCAGATCTCATGTTGTGATGCTTTTTATTTCAACGATTGTTCGAAAACTATTGAAAATTATTAGGTACATACCAATTACTTAATACAATTGACTTCTCATAAAGTGTCGTACCAGCTGTCTCCAAGGTCAGATATATAGTGGAGGCAGTACTTTGTATTAAAGCGATATTATGATATCCTATATTAGAATGTACAGATTTATTTTTAAACTACAGGGTGTAACAAAAAGGTAGGTCATACATTATATATTCTGGGACTGGGACCAAAAATAGTTCGATTAAACCTAACTTACCTTAGTACAAAAATGTGAAGATAAAAAAGTTACAGTCCTTTGAAGTTACAAAATGAAAATTGATTTATTCCACTATATCGAAAACATTTAGAGATTTTATATTGAAAATCGACATGTGGCTTTCTTATGGCTGGAACATCTTAAAAAAAAATAACAGCGAAATTTGTGCACCCCACAAACATTTTATTGGGGTTTGTTACCTTAAACCCTCCCTCCAATGTTTGTGTACGTTTCAATTAAATTGTTATTGTGGTATCATTAGTTAACCACAATGTTTTTAAAACTTTTTTGCCTCTTTGTACTTTTTCGATAGGCTGGGTTTTATGAAGATATTTTGTACATTTGTAACATCCAACACACATTTGTACCTACCTAACTAAATGTAAATTTTATATATAAATTTTCATTGTTACCAGGTTTCTATAATGTCACTTAATGATTTATATAAATATGTGGTAGATTTTACGAATACGTTCCACATGGTACCACAATAATAATTTAATTGGAACGTACACAAACATATGGGGGGGGGGGGGGGGGGTTATGTTGACAAAACCACTATAAAATATTTTCACTATAAAATCTCTAACAGTTTTCGATATATATTGGAAAAAATCGATTTTTATTTTGTGACTTCAAAGGGCTGTAACTTTTTTATGCGCACACGTGGACTAAGGTAAGCTAGGTTCAATCGAACTATTTTTGGTCCCAGAATATGTGATTTTTTTAGGACCTACCTTTTTGTTACACCCTGTATAAATAAAGTAAACAAACCGACACTTTTCGTTACCGTCACAGAAACTCGACAATATCGACAACACTGCACAAAGTCACAACTCAAACTCACCTGTAAATTTTCAAAATCCTTGCTACTGCCCGACGAACTCCACTTACTCGAAGAAACCGTATGCGTTTTGATAACTTGCAGTCGTCCCCCAGGTATTTCGCTGGAGAAGACTTCCAATTGTCGTCTGGCGCTCTGGTGGAGAGCACCGTCTGCGTCAGTTCGAGCTCTCGAGTCCACTACCTGCGAATGCAAGAAATAATAGAATAGATTGTATTCGACTATGGCGATGCGATTCAGTTATGGTGCGGTTATTGTGGGCGATTTTCGGAAACCGGGCTATGGAGGTGGAGGTGGGCAAGTTAGGTGGTGCGAAGAAGATTAAAAGTATAGGTTGGAGGCTCTGGGCCAAATAAAAAGATACTATGTAATGAAGGATGATGTGCCAATTATATGTGGTTTGGGTATCAGTAGGCAGATTAATTTTTTAACATGTTTTTTATGAGTAGAAGTACGATGTGTAATACAGCGACATTTTTTATATACCTACGGAGGAAATCGTTGGTAAATAAAAGATTTATTGTAAAAATTTTCAATAAGTTTTTAAAGAACTTTTATTCTAATCATTGTTACAGGCATAACTTTTTAATACTGATTTCGATGAACAATATGTATTAATTAGATAATAAAATAAACTTTATCACAGAAAGCAAATAATTACTAATAATTTTAGTTATCAATAACATCTTATAATTTAGAGAATTAAATATACATGTAATATATTATAGCAAAGCAAATAACAGACTCGTATTCTTCTTTTAGTTGTTAAAGATTTGCAAATCTATTGATTTTGAAGCTATTTTCTTATGGCATATTGCAAAAATATACCATGTTCGGGACACTTGAGCACCCAGGTTGCAAATGGGTTTTTTGGGTTCTATATACCTAATACATTATAATTACAAAAATGCCCGTCACAGTTCAGACGAGAATTTTACTTATTAACAAATAAGCGTCAAAAATGGCAGTTTTTTCGTTTAAATCGCTACAGGTAAAAATAGGGAAATTAAATATGTTATTTATAGTATCCTTCTTTTAGTAGATGAGCAAAGGATTAAAATGCCAGTTTTTGAATTTTAGTCCGATCCTTTGTTGCTTCGGAAATTTCAAAATAAAATTAAAATTTCGAAGACCTTCATATTGCATGAAAAATTGAGTCAAACAGTCCATATAATGCACAAAAATTTTTAAGACGATTCGTCAATTAGTTTAAATATTATTCAATTTGTTTATTCCAAATAGCTTTTTTTTGCAATGTTTTTGTTCAAAAAATAATATTAGTATAGCAATATTCTGTGGAAACCGCGTAAAAAAGAATAGTTATATTTTCAAAGCATTTAAAAAAAATCATTAAAAAGTAATTTTTATCATTCCGAAAACATTTTTTTAAAGTAGGGTCATTTTTGGCTTAAACACAATTTGAATAACTTTGTTAATATTGAGTCTAGACTAAAACTACTTTAGCAGTACCGGCGCTAGGATATAAGGTGCCCGCCTGCAAAACTAGCATAGGCGCCCTTTGGTTTTTTCAATTAGTATTTTTTATAATACTAGCCATAAAAAGCTCACTTTGGCGCCCTCCAAGCAGGGGCGCCCGCCTGCATTACATCCCTTGCAGACCTGTTATCACCGGCCCTGTACTTTAGGATTTGAAAAGCTGATATTTTTACACGATTTAAAAAAAAACCTTTTCGCCTAGGTTAATTAGGGTCAAAGTTAGTCACTTTTTTTTATTTAATTCACAGCTACTTTGTTTATAACAATTAAGCAACCTAACTAGCGCCATCTTGAAGTTCAAGGTATAAAGTTTATACGTAAAGTTTGACTAATTTTTGAATTTCAATAAAGTTTCAAATAAAGCTTTAAAAATTACGTCCTAACGAAATCGATTCTTGGTCGGTGGAGGGGAATAATTATTAAAATCCGTGCACTCAAAAAATGAAATTATTCTTCAAACATATGCTTCAATTAATATCTCCGGAGCTTGTTGATGGATTTTGATCATAAATTTTTAATTTTGTATGTACTCGTAGTCTTGTAGGGTACATTATGTACACATATCCCCACCTAACATTACAAAATGTTAGGGGGAACCCCCCTTCTCAGTCAGGGATATGAAAAATAGATTACGACCAAGTTTAAGACCTACAGAATATACATATATAATTTCATAACAATCGGTCAAGCGGTCTCGGAGAAGTATGGCAACTAACAGTCTGACAGTAGAATTTTATAGATGCAAATATATACATGGCTATTAAAAAATAGGGGTTGGTGATAGAAGAGTGAAAATTAAGGGTTGTATGTATTTTTTAATTCTACATTATAGTAAATTAAGGTACACAATTTTGTCAAAAAAAATAAACAAATATGTTAAGGCGGCAACCCTCCTTATAATTTATGGGCATGAAAAATAGATTAGAACCTATTCTCAGTCCTACAGGATATACGCTTAAAATTTCATACATATCGGTTAAGCCGTTTCGGAGGAGTATGGTAACTAACACTGTTACAGGAGAATTTTATGTATATAGACGTAACTGTAAATTAAATAATAAAAGTGGCTAACTTTGACCGCAATTAACCTAGGCAAAAAGTTTTTTTTTTAAATTCGTGTAAAAATACCAGCTTTTGAAATCCCAAAGTAGATTTACTCTACAGTCAACATGAACAAAGCTTTTCAAATTGTTTTGAAGCCAAAAATGACTCTACTTTAGTAAAATGTTTTCGAAATGATAAAAATGACTTTTTATAGATTTTTTAAATGTTTGGAAAATATAAGTGTTCTTCTTTCATGTGTTTTTCACAGAATTGCTGTATCATTATTATTTTCTGAACAATAACATTGCAAGAAGCTCTTTTAGATAAACAAATTGAATAAAATTTAAAATAATGGACGAATAGACTTGAAATTTTTTGTGCATGGTATGTACTGGTTGTCTCAACTTTTCATGCAATATCGAAGTCTTGATTTAATTTTCGCAAAGGTTATAGCAAATTTTTTATTTTCGAAATTTAAGTTTTATTTTGCAATTAGCGAAGCCACAAATGATCGGACCAAAATTTGCTTATCTACTAAAAGATGAATACTCTAAAAATAAGATATTTAATTACTCTATTTTTACCTGTAGCGATTTAAACTAAAAAACTGCCATTTTTGACGCTTATTTGTTAATAACTAAAATTCTCGTCCGAAATGTGACGGACATTTTTGTATTTAGTTGAAAGACTGATAGATTTGTACACACTTGAATGAACGAAGGAAGTGAAAGAAGTACATATATTAAAGTGTGTAAATGTATTTATTTCCTTAGCTAAGCCCTTTCGACTGAAAAGTCATCTTCAGAGCTAATGGTCAAGGTATAAAAAGTACCGGCTCTTCGGTTTGTATGTGTTTGCATCTCATTAAGAAATTTTGAAAATTCAGTTGTGCAACTCCGGACGATGAACATTAGTTTAATTTTTAGTAGTACTTGTAAAACATTAAAAACAATCACTGAGACGTTACAAACATATAATATTTTTGTCATGGTGATGCGAGCTGTCGGCAGCTCGCATCACTTAAAAATGGTTGGGTGATACCTATACCAGGACAAAAAAAAATTATATGTTTGTAACGTCTCAGTGATTGTTTTTAATGTTTTACAAGTACTACTAAAAATTAAACTAATTTTCATTGTCCGGA
The DNA here is from genome assembly GCF_917563875.1 of Diabrotica virgifera virgifera. Classification (NCBI taxonomy): domain Eukaryota; kingdom Metazoa; phylum Arthropoda; class Insecta; order Coleoptera; family Chrysomelidae; genus Diabrotica; species Diabrotica virgifera. The sequence goes on from NC_065444.1 coordinate 195,530,084, forward strand.
GTTGCACAACTGACCAAATTTTCCAAATTTCTTAATGAGATGCAAACACATACAAACCGAAGTAGCCGGTACTTTTTATACCTTGACCATTAGCTCTGAAGATGACTTTTCAGTCGAAAGCGCTTAGCTAAGAAAATAAATAGATTTACACACTTTAATATACTTCTTTCACTTCCTTCGATTTTTGTATTTATAATGTATTAGGTATATAGTACCCAAAAAACCTATTTGCAACCTGGCTGCTCAAGTGTCGCGACAAAAATCTTATTTCTCTGGACTATAATGCAATATACTATTTTTGCTGAGAATAAGCCACAATTTTACTTTAAAATTACTTACTTACTTAAGCCGTCCTCTTATATCTTACGGCGACGAGGTAACTTTAAAATTAAGTAGGTACTTCAAAATCGACTTTACGATTTCCACTTCGTTCTCAATTCGGAAATCGTTCTCAAAATACAAAACATTAATAAACCAAACAAATTTTGTTTTTTGTTATTTGCTAAAAAATTCTTCCAATAATTTAATAATATTTTTCTACAACCGTGTTAAAAATGCAATTTTTAGCACTCCATACGAGCAATAAAAATGCTACTTTAAGGCACTAGTGCTTTAAAATTTTTAAGGCACTGCAGTTCATATTGACCGTATAGGCAATTTTGATGTAATGTCAAAAAAATATAAAAATGGAATGTCAGTCAAGTTCAAGTAAAAGTTTTTGTAGATATTGTCCTGTAATTACGTTTGTAGAAAAAATATTGTATGATATGCGTGTTAAAAAGTACATTTTTAAGGCACTCATGTGAATTGCAGAACTCGCTATCGCTCATTCTGCAAACTTTCACATGCGTGCCTTAAAGTGCCTCCTAGTGATCTATAGTAAATCAGGAGGAACAAAACCAAAAATAAACGTCATGTTACTATCCCAACAGAGTAAGTAATATTTACGCTGAATATTAACACCAAACTCTGATTTTATATATGTATTATTGTAAAACCATCAAAGATATCCTCGATATGTTATTGACGTAACAACAGGAATATTTTTTTTTACCAATTTCCTCTTTTAATATGGGTAACCAGATTCTACTGCATTGTGCCGAAGAACTTGCAACGTAATTGGTTTGATTTAAAATAATTAGAGCCGATTCTTTGAATTTTTCTGTCATTATTGCATGTGGTTTTCCTTTTAAGACAAATCACATACATACTATGATTTTTCTCACAGGTATTCTTAAGTTAAAGTTGATTTCATGTAAACGAATGAAGTCGTCACAGGAACGCAACTCAAAAATATGGACAATATCATTTTAAATTCATATAGTTTAAAATGTATAATATATGCTTTTTTATTAACTGTCTGGTGTTCAATATTTGCTCATGCGTTCCTTTTTGTGATAGAGTCGTGTGTTTTAGACCAAATGAGATACCCATAGATCGAAAGAGTTCTGCACCCTAATAATGATTGAACAGAGTTTTCAATATATTACGTTTTGTCAATAATTTATTTTCAGATGTTTCAATGCAATTTCTAAGTTTAGTGCCGCATGATATACTGATATTTTTATATTCTTTACAACAAATAGACCATAGCTGTTTATAGTTGTTTTAAGATATACATTTTGTTTTGAGATAAATGACTTTTGTCCTATTAAAAAAAAGTTAAAGCCACTTAGTGAAGATCATTCAAGCAGTTGATCATAGCACCACAATTATTTTATTCACAGGAATAGAATTTATTTGACCATATTTTTTTACTAATTTATATCAAATCTTCTTCTTTAAGTGCCGTCTCTCAGTCCAAGGTTAGATATTACCATCGCTATCATTAGTCATCTACCGCTGCCCTGAAGAGTTGTATGGAACTACATTTGAACCAGTCCCTTAAATTCGTCAACCATGACACGCTCCTTCTTCCTAGACTCCTTCCCCTTTTTATCTTTTTTGTATTATTAGTCTTAGCATTTTATATCGCTGCCCCCTCGTTACGTGTCCCCAGATATAACTTTCCCCCCAGTAACTTTCTTATTTTTATTGTATTTATTATTTCACATTTTCTTCATATTCTAAGCATCCTTCTGTAACACCACATTTCAAATGATTTTAGCTTATTTATGTGTTCTTGCTTCAATGTCCAACTTTCAAGTCCATATTGCAGTATCGAAAATACATAGGTGTTCTATACAATGGTTCTTGCTATTTCTATCTTGGCCCTTACTTCTGTTGTTTGATCATTATTTTCTGATTTTCAGGTTCCCAGGTATTTGTATTTATCAACCCTCTCTATCGGTAGATTTTCCAAATGTATGATTGTTTGTATATTTGTTTTCTTCGTTATTAGATTATATCTAATATTTTTATAATTTATTTTTAGTCCAAATTTTTTACAGAAACTGTTTCTTTTTCTTTGTTTAATAGTAGTTAGAGTTGATCAGCAAAGCTGTTAGTTAGAGCATAATCACAGTGTCATCTGAATATCTAATGTTGTTAATAGTTCTTCCATTAATTACTCTTCCTTCACTTTCAGCTAGTAATGCTGCTTCCAAAATTGATTCACTAGATACATTGAATAGTAATGGAGACATAATACATCCTTGCCTAAATCCTCTTTTGATTTCAAAATCTGGACTGGGTTCTTTATCTATTACAATTTGTGCTCTTTGCTTCCAGTAAAGGTTTGTTATTATTCGTAGGTCTCTTTTCTCTATGATTTTTATCTTTAGAATTTGAAGTAATTTTTCATGTCTTACTTTGTCAAATGATTTTCGAAATCAATGTAAAAAACATTCACATCCACATTCATATCCATGCATTTTTAAGCTATCACATCAAAAGCAAATAACGGCTCTGTGGTTCCTAGTCTAGAATCTATTCGTTCTTCCAATTTTTTATTTTATTTATACGACCATGTATTATTTTCAAATATAATTTAGGAACATTACTTACTAACTACAGTGTTCTGTATTCACTGCCTCTTTAGCGTTTGTATTTTTAGCACAAAAGGAGAAGAGTAAACATTGTTTTGGCATGTTTCCTGTTTTGTACACTGTGTTAACAAATCTACAATAATGTCTAAGTTTTCATCATTTATGCATTTTAAGCTTTCTACTAGGATTTGGTCTGGACTTCTGGACCTACTGCTGTACCATTTTTGCTGTTTTTAATGACATTTTAATTTCCTCCTTCCTATAGTAGGTGTATTTCTGCAACATTTAGACAAGTTTTCTCGCACTATTGATTGTTGTTTGGTAGAATGATTGTTGAATAAATTACGTATGTATGTTTAGTGGTTAGGTTAGTCATATATACACACACGTATTATATACACACAGCAAAGCAAGCACAAGCAGGCAGTGCCCGCCGGCCATGGGCTGCATCTCATCGTTTAAGGTTTTGCATTTTGTTTAAAAGTCTTCTTCACAATCCGATCATGACCTTGCGTGCTCTTTAGTACAAGAGAATAGATTTTAGATTATCCACAACAAAGAACATGAATACGAAGAACTTATTACATTTGAATATGGCGAGAAAGGAGTAATGGGCACCGGACAGAAGAAAAAACAACAGTTAATGCCTTATCTGATGGAAGTACAGCATGGTTAAAAGTTTGAGTTGTTTTAAACTCAAATAAGTTAAGTCTAACTTTGTTTCTCGGAAAACTGAAAGCGTTTATAAAAGGAAATAACAACTCGATCAGAAAAAAGCAAATAATGGTGTCAAAAATACAGGGTGTCCCACCGAAAACTTTCCACCCAGATGGGTTGTTATTGATGCAAAAAATAAAATACATTTGGGCATTCTTCCATCAAATAAGCATTTGTTAAATAGGTATTTGTTTAATTCTCGTATTAATGCTGAGAGGGCGTGTTTTAGTAGTCATGCTGGTATCTCTCCAGAGTCAGTTGCTTTGTTATTTTTGATTCTTTTTAGCGCATTGCTTATTTCGTTTTCAGATATATCTGCAGCTTGTGTTTGTCTGGCTTTTTGGGGAGTAATATAAATATATTTTTTCTTGTAGAACATTTCCAACATACACGACTTGCAAACACGCCCTGAAGAGGCAAATTAAATCGCCTAAACTAAATTCCCACACTAACCAGGGCTGCTTTATCCATTAGGCAATATAGGCAGTTGCCTAGGGCGGCACATTATGAGAGGGCGGCAAAAATACTGTACAAAAAATATTTGTATATAAAAATTATGGATCTGGGTTCTGTCATTAAAGAGCATGGATCTCTTTCAAATTACTTTACCGCAAAGGAAGCCAAAAAATGGTGCCCAAATAAAACATACAGAAAAATAAGAAAGAAAAAAAGAAAAATTCAATTTGACGAGGGGGCCGATGATGAACTAAACTTTTTAGCTAGTGATGAGATGAAAATCCACACAATCTATATTATAATCGACACTCTGATAAGAGACCTAAATAGACGTCTGGAATCTTATCGACTTATTTATCAACGTTTTCGTGTTATTAACATATTTGCCAAAATTAAGCAATGAAGAAATTATTAAAGAAACTGAAAATCTGGTACAAAATAAAGACGACCAAGATACATCATTCATGCATGAATATGTTCACATAAAGGGCCATTTGAATACTACTATAAAATCACCAATAATTGACAACTTAATATTTAAAGAAGAGTTAGTACAGTCACTGAAGGTGGATATGAGCTATTACCTCCGATTTGGTTGAACCTCCATCGATTTGCATAAAAATTGGTGAGTGGTTAGAGGATATCTTAAGGAACAAAGGTGATATGGTGTCTACTTGCGCTTTTACCCTGGGGGTGGATGCCACCCCTTCTCGGGAGTGAAGATTATAAAATGATTTTATTAAAAATATCCCCAGAATTCGATATAGGGACAAATTCTAAGCAAAATTTGTTACATAAAGTTATTAAAATAAATCAAAACTTTTTGAGTTATTAAAGATCAAAAATTTTATTTTTTTGTGAGAAAAATGCATGTTTTTATCCGTTTACTCAAAAATTATAAGATTTTACAAAAAGGTTATTATCACCAAAATTGAAGCTAATAAAAAATGAAATAAACTCCTTACTGAAAAAACCTTTTAATGTTAACTAAAAGTGAGTTACAGGTAATTGAATGTATATTTTTTCGGCGACTACCCAAATCTACATAAGTATCCAAGCTTAAATAACGGGAAAATGATGCATTTTATAACATAACCTTATTAAGCATTTGTCAAGGTACTTAGAAATATCTATCAAATGAGCCCCCGAACAAGTTGATAGCATTAAAATTTATGCACCAAATATTTTTCAGAATTTATCTTTTAAACATTTTTCCAAAAAATTTATTGTTTTTTTTTAAATACCTCCGTTAGTTTTTACGATATAAAAAGTTAAAATATTTGATACAGAGAAAACCAAAATTTGGTTATACATATATCACTTTTTACGTATATTGAATATTTTTGGAGTTATAAAGAAAATGAAAATTACGATAATTTTTAAAATTCTGATTTTTTTAAAATATATCTTTTTTTTTTAAATATGCATTCTAAACCGGCCAAAATGGTTGAAATCATTATTTATGCTAATATAAAGAAATTCTGCTAAGGATTACTATCAATCTTAATTTTTGTGGAAATGGTGTGTTTTATTTTTCACTTTTTCCTAAAAAGTTCTAAAGGGTTCTCTTAATTTCATAGTAACTTGCTTAATTGTGATATTAACTTCTACTGGAGCTCATTTGATAGGTACTCCGAAGTACTTTAACAAGTGTTGAATTAGTAGGTATATTTTATAAAATGCATCTTTTTCCCGTTATTTAAGCTTGAATACTTGTGTAGATTTGAGTACTCGTTGAAAAAAATATACATTCAATTACCCATAACTCACTTTGAATTAAAATTAGTTTAGTTCTTTAAGTAGGGAGTGTATTCAGCTTTTTATTATCTTCAATTTTGATAATAATAACTTTTTTGTAAAAGCTTATAGTTATTGAGTTCTACGTAAAAAACAGCTTTAAAACATGCATAATCATGTTTAAATACATGCATAATCATGATCAAAAAATAAAATCTTTGATCTTTAATAACTCAAAAAGTATTGATTTATAAAGTATTAATAACTTTATGTAACAAATTTTGCTTAGAATTTGTCTCTCTATCGATTTATGGCATTATTAAAAAAATAATTTTCATCCTTGCAAAGGGGTGGCATTCACCACCACGGTAAAAGCGCAAGTTGGCATCATGTCGCTTTTATTCCTTGAGGTATCCTCTAACTACTCACCAATTTTCATGAAAATTTAAGGAGGCTCAACGATATTGGAGGTGAAAACCTTCAGTGATTGCACTAAGTGGATTGAAAGATATTTAATAGAAAAAGACTGTTTGACTTGTACACACTTCTATATAAATCTAAACGGGAACTGGTGTATGTTTTCAAAAGACTGATAGTGTGTAAATAAATTTATTAAATCAGCTAAGTACTTTCAGCATATTATGCCATCATCAGAGCTATCCTATAAAAAGACTAAGTTGAAAAATCTTATTCATAAAAAATTATAAAGTGAAACTTACGTCTTATAGGTGTAAAGATATTGGTGTAAAGATTTTTGAAAGATATTTTCCCTAATTTTGGCACTGTCATTTTCAAAAATGTCAAGAATTAAAAATAATTTCCCATTAAGCAGGACGCAAGAACGTGTTATTAATTAGTCGATTTTGTCAAGAAAAAAATTTAATTTTGAAAAGAAGTCTTTGATGTGATCAAACTGGAATGAAATTTTTTCTGTTATAGGTATATACACATCGTAGTTTATATCCATTTTTAGTATTTTTGCAAATTTCTGCAATATTTTTTTCGCAAAAAGGTACATGATTGAAGGGCGGCTACTAGAGAATTACCTAGGGCGTCAATTGACCTAAACGCGGCCCTGACACTAACCAAGACATCCAAGTCACACCAGACAATGAGTCGCCGATTGTCAGTAAAATGGTATTATGTATTTTTAGGGTTGTTCTTTTTGTTTTCACCCATTTTACATTAAAATGTGCAAACCTAGAATTATCCATGTCTATCCGTCCATCCGTAAAAAAATCCTCCGTTATTAGAACAGATAGAATGACAAAAATGAGGTGTCGACTGGGAGATTATAACTCAAATATTGTATTAAAGTTGAGAAATTTGACCTTGGACTTCCAGGTTCTAGTGTCGCGGCTGGAAGTACAATTATTCTAAATTCGCAGAAATAGTACAAACGATATATTATTCGACGAACCTTACCAAAAACAAATATATACTTTAGGTTTTGATATTATTTCCCGCTAAAAACTTGTAATCGGAAATACCACATTATAATCAATTAAAACATTGACAATTAAAAAGTTATGACCACATAGCCCCATAGAGACATAAGATTTTTCTCGTGACACATCCCCCTCCAGGCCGAAACCAAATTTTTTGAGTAGTATGGACATCTATATTAATACCCTTTATGTTTCCTGCAGCCGATTTTGATGATATACATAGTTATAAACAAATGAAGATCGAAAAACGGTAAATTTTTGCTTTTTTCATCTATAACCAAAAAGTTAAGCATTTTAAACAAATTTGAGAGTAAGAAACTCATAACTAGTCTAAAAGATTTCAATATGGCGTTCGCTGAGTATGTCTATCTTTATTGGTTGCTTAGAAAATTGCAAAATAAATAATAAATTTTGAGTTTTTATAAATATTCATAACTTATGTAAAAATTAACTTAGAACCTTCTTATTACACAATTGGTCAAATAGTTTAAAAGTTATTTAATTTGTTTATCTCAAATTAATTTTTTTTGCAACACTATAAGTCAGAAAATTATGACCTTACAGTAAGACTTCCGACAGTTTATGAAAGAACATTTATACTAATAAATGACTTAATAAAAAAATGACAAAAGGTAATTTTAAACAGTGTAAAATTATTTTGCAAAAACACGTCAATTTTTTGCTTACTTATAAACAATTAAAATAACTTTTTAACCGTTACCCGTAGAAAAATTATTTTTTCATATTTGGAAAGACTGAATTTTTATACACATTTAGAAAGAAAAACAATTGTCCTAGGACAATTAGGGACGAAGTTAGCCCCCCTTTTTCTAATTCGCATGTTTTTGCAAAATAATTTTGCAGTATTTAGAATTATTTTTTGTCATTTTTTTAAATTAAATTAATAGTATAAATCTTCTTCTTTCATAAACCATCCAAAGTATTACTTTAACTTCATCATTTTCTGACTTATAGCGTTGCGAAAAAAAATTAATTTGGGATAAACAAATTAAATACCTTTTAAATTATTTGACCAATTGCTTTGAAATTTAGGATATGATTTAAGCACCAGAAGTCTCAGCATTCCGTGCAATAAGAACGTTCTAAGTTAATTTTTACATCAGTTATGAATATTTATAAAAACTCAAAATTTATAATTTATTTTGCAATTTTATAAGCAACCAATAAAAATAGACATATTCAGCGAAAGCCATATTGAAGTTTTTTATACGATTTATGAGTTTCTCACTTTCAAATTTGTTTAGAATACTTAGCTTTTTGGTTATAGACAAAAAAAAATCTTCATTTGTTTATAACTATGTATATAATCAAAATCGGCTGCAGGAAACATATAGGTTATTAATATAGATGTCCATACTACTCAAAAAATTTGGTTTCGGCCTGGAGGGGGATGTGTCACCAACAGGATATTTTTTTTCCTTATTTCTCTGAGCTAACAGAAGTTTGGTACAAATTAATGAAATTTTAAATCAATCGGTGCAAAGTTAAATGAAGAGTTAAAATATCGGTTTAGGTTAACTATTTAGATGGGATATAAGCCACAATTAAATTAAAAAAATATTTTTATTAACGTTTCGACGCCCAAATCGGGTGTCGTTGTCAAAATACAAAATACTACTAAATTAAACAAAAATGTTGTGGCTAAGTAAAAAAAATAAAATAAAATAAAATAAAACGTTAATAAAATTATTTTTTCAATTTAATTGTGGCTTATTTCCTATCTAAATAGTTAATCATAAAAATGCCACAAGGAAATAGCTTCAGAACAACATCGGCTTAGGTATCTACTTCCGGTCACAACGTTAGGTGAAAATCTAAAATTTACGAAGTCCAATTGCTTGTTTTAAATATTATAAATGATACTGGGAAAATTTAATTTTGCTTTGTGGATAATATTAATAAACAAAGTAATATCTAATTTTTATGGTAGGCAACCCATAGGTAATAAGAAATGCATTCGATAGAAAAAGGTTCAAGCCGCTATGTACTTTTTTAAGGAAACGAAAAATACATGCAATTTTTTAAATAATTCAATAAATTTTTTGAAATTTTTTAAAATAAATTATGAACAAATTTCAATTTAGCACGTCTCAATAAATGAACCCTTTCGAAGTCATTGTTTAAAGTTTAACTTTACCAGATGAGTGTAACTGTGTAAAGATGTATCATTCCATTTTAATTTTACAAATATAAATAGTGAGCTTTAAAAAATGTTATGATCAAGGTGATAAATAAGAAAAAAATGCATATAATTGTGAAGTAAATCTATTAGGTCTGTGATGAGTTCTCTATAAATAGAAATCTGAAACACATTTAAGTTTCCTGTGAACAACAGGGTTAAAAATATCAACTTTTCTCTAGTCAACACTTAATATATTCATCATTGCTGAACATTATACAGTGTGGAAACTGGAAACCACTTATGGAATAAAATTATTTCTGTCCTTGTTTTAAAAAATTAAAAAAAAAACGCTTAAACCCGTCGATTTTTAATATAATATAAATCTGCGCTTTTTAACATAATTTTAAATGTACAGGGTGATGCAGGCAAACTTAGCATAGTCTATAAGCTTTATCTTTAATGGAATACAGTATATATTTCTATATTTTTAAAAGCTGCTTAACAAATTGATTACAACGAACTATGTCATATAAAATGTGTCATGTGAAATTTTGAAATTATAAATTGTAGATACCACTTATGGAATACAATTGTCTGTGTCCTTATTTTAGAAAATGATTAAATATGCTGGGACAAGTTATCTTTTAAATTCAACTGTACACTTTTTAAACATACATTTAAATGTACAAGGTGCTTCACACTAGTCTAGCATAGTCCAACATATTTATTTTTAATGAAACACCCTGCATATATTTATATTTTCAGAAGCACTTAACAATATCATCTCAAAAATTTATATTATGAATATGATAGTTTTCAAGTCATAAAATTTTGAAATTAATAATTTATCACAGTTTAAATAACGACATCTTTTTAAATTAGCTAATAAACACACCAAAATTATACATGAATATAAATGAAATTTTGAAATTATACATAATTTTAAAATTTCACCTAAGCAGTTTTTAAAACATAAAAATATACCTGAAGGTGTTCCATTAATAATAAAGATGATGCTGACTTGCTTCAATCACCAAATACATTTAAATTTATATTTAAAATCGCACATTTGTAATATTCATATACAACCCATATGATATATTTTGTTGAGATTAGGTTGTTACGCTGTTTGTACAAATATAAAAATATACAGGCTGTTCCATTAAAAATAAAGCTTATAAACTATGCTAGGCTTGAGTGAGTCACTCTGTACATTTATATTTCATTTTATAAAGCGCATATTTATACAGTATGTAACAAAAAGGTAGATCATACATTAAAACACATATCTGGGACTAAAATTAGTTCAATTGAACCTAACTTACCTTCGTACAAAAATGTGCACATAAGTTTGTGAAGTTAGAAAATGAAAATATATTTTTTCCAATATGTATATCGAAAGCTGCTGGAGATTTTATATTGAAAATTTACATGTAGTACTCTTATGACAGGAACATCATAAAAAAATTACAGTGAAATTTGTGTATCCCATAAAAGTTTTATAGGGGTTTGGTTCCCTTAAAGCCCCCAAATATTTGTGTACGCTCCAATTAAATTATTATTGTGGTCTTCTTCTTTAGGTGCCGTGTTTGTATTCAGACGTTGGCCGTCACCATGTTTACAATTTTCTGAAACCTTTCTCTATCGGCTGCTGCGCGAAATAATCCTTCTACTGTGGAGCCACATCATTGTCTAATATTACGCAGGCATGAAAGTTTCTTTCGACCAATCCATCTCTTTCCCTCCACTTTTCTCGAGTTATATAATAAGCCGTATCTCGATAAAACGGGCTTATCGAAAAAGTACTAAGAGGCAAAGACGTTTTAAAAACATTGTTTAACTATTTGTACCACAATAATAATTGAATTGGAACGTACACAACCATTTGGTTAAGGGAACAAAACCCCTATACAATTTTTATGGAGTGCACACATTTCACTATTATTTTTGTAAGATATACCTGCCATAAAAAAGCCATATGTCCTTTTTCAATATAAAATCTCTATATTGATTTTCATTTTGGAACTTTTTTGTGTGCACATTTGTACTAAGGTAAGTTGGGTGCAATCGACTATGTTTGGTCCCAAAATATGTGATTTAATTTGTGACCTATCGTTTTGTTACAACCTGTATATATATTTTTTTAAAACAAGGACAGAAATAATTTTATTCCATAAGTGGTTTCTACACTATATGGAAGTAAATGATCATTAAAATATTTTGTTTTATATCTTAATGCGTGCATCCATCCTGCCAAGTGTCGTAATATAGCTATCTCATAAGCTTTAAATATTAGTATTTAGGAAATTATTCGTAATAACAAATTAACTAATAATTAAGCATATTAAATATATATTTAATGAATAGTAATAGTAAAGTTTAGTATTAAGTTTTCGAAATAAGATAATTTTCAAGTAGTTTGTAATGTGAAAAAATAGGAAATTACGTAAATATATTAAAGCAAACTGACTGTGAGCCAACAACATACAGTATGATGCAAATGTATGGAATAAATTCGTTATTTCGTAAGCCAGCGAAAACGGCAAATTACGGAAATATCCCGAAAGGGTAGGGGTCGACAAGACAAGAATTCTTGTCTTGACAACAACTTCTTGTCTTGTCTTGAGAAAAAATCAACAAATATAAAAAATCTTGTCTTGACGTTTTCTTGATATTTTATATCTTGTCTTGACTCAGGAAATTTCAAGATCTTGAAATTTCTTGATTACCCGGTCCGGTGATTCCCCGGCGACCTTTTCATTGCGTTGCGTGCTAACACGACCACTGGGGGGAGTCCCGAGAGAAAATCTAAATAAAATGCAAAATATTAGATAAAGAATGGATTCTGATCAGGAAATTTTGTCAGTATATAAGAAGCTTTAAATCACTTTCTTCAATAATCGAAGGGGAAAAATATTGTACACTCCCATTGGCGGTAATTGGAGTAAACTTACTTTTAGACAAACTGGAAATATTGGCTCATTAATTTAATAATTAAATTGATAGAGATACTACCGACGAGTAATTAATTATTTTACTTAATTCAAGCTGCGAGAGATAAAATACTGAAACACTATAACAGAACTAATTGTATATACTGTATAGTTCTTATATCATCGGCATAAAGTAGAGGCATTTTCCTCTTTATCTTGGAGAAAGCTTCTACAATCAGAGGCAGTACAAAAATTTGAAGAAATATTTAAAGATTACTATTTTAATAAATCCCAAAATCTACAGAATCCAATACCAGAGCCAGCACTTCTGAAAAAACAAGATAACGAATTTGATTTAGTTACCTATTTAAGAACGCTGACAATGATAACTTACAATCTTGGAAATATGAAATTGAAAAATACATAAATAAGCCTAGGTGAGAGTATACTGGTCTGAGTATACTTGATTGGTGGGGAAGACACGAAAATATCTACCCGTCATTATCGAAAATGGCCAAGGATTTCCTCGGAATGCCAGCAACATCTGTACCTGCGGAAATGCTATTTTCAAGAGCAGCTTTAACAATACCAAAGCCAAGAAATCTGCTAGGCGTTGACTCCGACTCCATGAGAAGTGTTATCTGCCTTAATTCATGGCTTATCAATTCCGATTTAAAAATGTGCTAAATTTGTTATTTAAAATAAAATCTAGTTTGCAATTTTATTTTCAACAGGATTAGGTAAGTATCATTATTATTTTTAATTTCCATTTTTGTAAACCGTTTTAGCAAAAAAAGTGTTCAATAAATTAAAATATGTTATGTTAAAATAATGTTATCTTTGTCACAAATAAACACGTTTTAGAGTATTCATTATAAGTCAAGAAATTTCAAGATTTCTTGTTTTCTTGGAAAGAAATCTTGATATTGATATAAAATTTCTTGTCTTGTCTTGAAATCTAAAATTACTTCTTGTCTTGATCTTGTCTTGAAATCCAAGATCTTGAAATTTTCAAGAAGTTGGCGACCCCTACGAAAGGGTCATTTTTTCATTTTTAAATTATGAGTTTTTGGCATATAGTGGAGTCACTGAAGGTGGATATGAGCTATTACCTCCGATTTCGTTGAACCTCCATCGATTTGCATGAAAATTGGTGAGTGGTTAGAGGATATCTCAAGGAACAAAGGTGACATGGTGCCAACTTGCGCTTTTACCCTGGGGGTGGATGCCACCCCTTCTCGGGGGTGAAAATTATTTTATTAAAAATAACCCCATAATTCGATAGAGGGACAAATTTCAAGCAAAATTTGTTGCATAAAGTTTTTAAAATAAATCAAAACTTTTTGAGTTATTAAAGATCAAAGATTTTAATTTTTCTTGACAAAAATGCATGTTTATAACCAATTTTTCATCAATAACTCAAAAAGTGTAAGTTTTTACAAAAAAGTTATTATTATCAAAATTGAAGCTAATAAAAAATGAAATAAACCCCTTACTACAAAAACCAATTAATGTTAACTAAAAGTGAGTTATAGGTAATTGAATGCATATTTTTTTCGGCGAGTAAAAAACTCTAAGTATTAAAGCTGAAATAACGAGAAATTGATGCATTTTATAACAAACTTATTAAATATTTGTCAAGGTACTTAAAATATCTATTAAATAAGCCCCCGAATATGTTGATAGCGTTAAAATTTATGCTCCAAAATTTTTTCAAAATTTATCTTTAAAAATTTTTTCAAAAGATGTTATTGTTTTTTTTAATAACTCCGTTCGTGTTTACGATATAAGGTTCATCTAAAAACTGCTTGAAAGTTAATTCCAAGTTCTATTTAAACACGTTGAACCTAATCTTTTAAACACCTTACTTTTTTAAAAATAAAAGGTTAAATTACCCCGGTTGCATGGTTCCCACAGCAAAATTTAAGATTTAAACGTTTCTATCTCGGTTATTTTTTACCCTATAGTAATAGTAAAAGAGGTAGAATATTTGGCACAGAGAAAACTAAAATTTAGTTATATATAATTTTTTACGTATATTGAATATTTTTGGAGTTATTATCAAATATATATGAGAATTACAATAATTTTAAAAACTATGATTTTCTTAAATTATATTTTTTTCCAAAAATATGCATTCTAAACCGGTCAAAATTATCGAACACATTACTTTTGCCAATATAAAGAAGTTCTTGTAAGGATTACTATAAATTTTAATTTTTGTGGAAATGGCGTTTGTTTTATTTTTCACTTTTTCCTAAAAAATTCGAAACGGTTCTTTTATTTTCATTATAACTTGCTTAAATTTGACGCTATTACCTTGTTCTGAAGCTCATTTGATAGGTACTCCGAAGTACTTTGGCAAATGTTTAGCAGGAATATTTTATACATTGCATCGTTTTCCCGTTATTTAAGCTTGAATATTTAGATTTGAGTACTCGTCGAAAAAAATACACATTCAATTGCCAATAACTCACTTTGAACTAACATTAGTTTAGTTCTTTATGTGAGGAATGTATTCAATTTTTTATTATCTTCAATTTCAGTAATAATAACTTTTTTGTAAAAGCTTATAGTTTTTGATTTATACGTGAAAAACCGATTTAAAACATGCATTTTTTTACGAAAAAATAAAATCTTTGGTCTTTAATAACTCAAAAAGTGTTGATTTATTTTAATAACTGTATATAACAAATTTTGCTTATAATTTGTCCCTCTATGGTATAATGATATTATTTTTAATAAAATAATTTTCACCCCCGAGAAGGGGTGGCATCCACCCCCAGGGTAAAAGCGCAAGTTGGGATCATTTCACCTTTGTTCCTTGAGGTATCGTCTAATTACTCACCAATTTTCATGAAAATCGATGGAGGTTCAACGAAATCGGAGGTGAAAACCTTCATTGACTGCACTAATATACATAGTGTGACCAACTCCTATTTGGTCAAATTCGGGACACGGCTGAAAAAAATACCTGAAATCCGGGACTTTTCAATGAAAATCGGGCCATTTTTTTAATATAGAACTTTCAGAATATCATCATTTTATTTATTAAACATTTTTATGTTGACAATGATATTTTTAATGGGGTTAAGCCACAATAATTGGTTGTAATGATAATGACGATAATTAAAATACAGAAATGAAAAAAAGTTCACAGCTTGAGTTTTTGTAGAACTATAATACCAAATACCACGATATGCAGAGTTTTGGATGTGGTATTAATATTCTTCTTCTTCAGTCTTCAGAAATCCAACTTTGGACATAGGCCCCCCCAATTAAATCCAGTGTTGTTTATTTTGCGCCACGTGTTTCCTAAAAAAGTTCTTTATGTCATCAGCCCATCTCATTTGTGGCCTTCTTTTGCTTCTTCTTCCTAACCACGGTCTCCATTGTTGTATTTCATGATTCCATCTTTTATTCTTCAGTCGGGCATTGTGTCCTGCGAAGCTCTATTTTAATTTGGCAGCATGTTCTCCAACGTCTTTTACTTTGGTTTTGTTTCTAATCCATTTATTTGTTTTTTTTTATCTATAAGCCTCACCCCGAGCATTGATCTTAATATTACACTCTCGAAATTGTCGACTTTTTTTCGTCCTACCAATTCAGTTTGATATGAATTCTTAGAAGAATATTCAAAATTTCAAAATAGAATTTTACCAAAACATTGAAAATTCGGATGGCCCGGAAGCCTGGTCCGGGACGCCGGGACACGACTTCGTAATTCGGGCCATGTCCCGGATTTTTTGGGCTAGTTGGTCACACTACATATACAGTATGTCCCTGTATGTTGTATCCATATGGAAAACTTTTTTATTATTAATTTTACGAAAAAAAGTTATTCTTTACAAAAAGCTCGGTCCAAAACCTAAGAATTAACCATCAAATATTAAATTTTTTGAATATTATACGAGGTATGTCAAATAGTTTGAATTTCACTCAAGAGTAAAGTAGCTTTATTTTTCGTAATATTGGAAATTGCTATTATGAAAAGTTGTTTGGAATTAAAAACTATATTCTAATATGCAATTACATCCTTCTAATTGAAAAAAAAATTTTTTTGAGTAATTATGGATAACTATCATTATTTTTTCAGTTATTTCAATTCTGATAACTCTTTTATTATTAATTTTACGAAAAAAAGTGATTCTTCATCAAAAGTTCTGGATGGTCTAAAACTAAAATACAACCATCTTATATCAAATTTTATCAATTTTATACGAGGTATGTCAAAAAAGATAAATTTAAATCAAAAGTAAAGTACCTTTATAGTTCACAATACTTTAATTAGAAGGATGTAATTACATACTGAAACATAGTTTTTATTCTAAATAACTTTTCATAATAACAATTTTCGATATTATGAAAAATAAACGTATTTTACTCTTGAGCGAAATTCATATTTTTTGACATACCTTGTATAAAATTAATCAAATTTGACAAAAGATGGTTGTATTTTAGATTTTAGACCATGCAGAACTTTTTATTAAGAATCACATTTTTCCGTAAAATTAATAATTAAAGAGTTATCTGAATTAAAATATCTGAAAATAATGTTAGTTATCCATAATTTTTCAAAAAAATTTTTTTTTTCAATTAGAAGGATGTAATTGCATATTAGATAGAATACAGTTTTTAATTCCAAACAACTTTTCATAATAGCAATTTCCAATATTATGAAAGATAAAGCTACTTTACTCTTGAGTGAAATTCAAACTTTTTGACATACCTCGTATAATATTCAAAAAACTTGATATTTGACGGTTAAATCTTAGGTTTTGGACCATGCAGAGCTTTTTATAAAGAATAACTTTTTTTCGTAAAATTAATAATAAAAAAGTTTTCCATATGGATACAACTTACAGGGACATACTGTATATCATACTTGTGACGTCATCCATCTAGGTGTAACGACGTAATCGATGATTTTCTTAACCGAGAATAGGGGTCGAGAATTATGGTTAAATTGAAATGAGAATGGTTATTCATTTTTGTTCTTATAATACTGGTACTAGTTCATTACATTCTGGAATATAGAAAAGATATGTTTAATATAACGAAAATTAGATTGAGAATGGTTATTCTCATCCAAATATTTAGTATACGTCATTGTTAAAAAAAAAATCCAAATATTAAGTCAATTTTATATAATTAACAGATTTTCATTACCATGTACTCACTGTCATATGAAATTATGTATAATTATTAATATACAAACATCGTGAAACATAATTTTCTAAAGTCATTAAAACTTTGTCGTGATACGAAATTTAAACTGCAATAGAAAAATTAAAATGCACCGCATGTAAATGCACTTTACATAATAATTTTGTATTTCATATGATCGAGAACAAAAGAAGAATGACTCGATGACGCAAAACAATAATAATAATAGTTAATAATTTGTTCTTTCTTATTCGTTTCTATGAGGTTATTAACCCGAACGCGCCCTTTCACATAAAAATGAATCATAAAGGTGTCTTCAAAATTTATGCCGATAGTCTTTTGTCGCACCACACACATATATGTACACATCACACTAATGGCCATAGGCGTAGAACTTGCCACTCTTCATATTTACTATGCAATGTCCTAATGGTTTATCTTACATTTTATTGTACACTTCACTCTATACATACTACGTAGCTCATCTAAGCTTAAGAAAATAAGAAACGAAATACATTCATTCGTAAGAAAAATAAAAATTATCAGTAGTAATTGCACAAGAGCTCTAAAATGATAGAATTTTTTCTTGAGTGACACTTTGACAGTTTTAATTTCACGACCCGAAGGGGCAATTATTTCAAAGTGTCACGAGGGCAACAATTCGATAATAATTTTAGAGATCGAGTGCAATTTGTTGCGATTATTTCATGAATAAAACTGTTCAAAACCAAAATTTTACTGTAATTTATTTATGTAAATACAAATTAGTACAATTAAACACACATTTGATATAAATATTTGTCGGTTGAAAGTCATCACTTTTATAATTTTTAAAACATTAATTGTCATTAATGTCACTGAATGTATTTTTTCGTAGCAACGAAGGACATCTGACGTAATATCCCGTGACGACGGGATACCAAAAATTATCAGTTTAGTTTTTATTTATGTAGCTTTCTATTGGTCAGAATCTCCTATGAATGAAATAATCAGTAGTAATTGCACAAGAGCTCTAAAATTATCGAAATTTTCCGGAGTGACACTTTGACAGTTTTAATTTCACGACCCGAAGGGGAGTGAAATTATGTCATAGTGTCACTAGGGCAAAAATTCGATAATACTTTTATCTACTCTATGTCATATTATGTATAAATGGCTTGATTACACGTAACGAGTACAGTGGCGAGACAGCAAACTGTTACTAGGCCGAGACAGTGGTTAGGGCGAAAGATGGTTTATACGTATTTGGCAATTTTTGAATTTGGAGGCGAGTCAGTTCAGTTTCGATTCACAAAAACAAGGAGTAGTGTACTTATGTATCGTAAAGCTAACTTTAAAAATAAATCAAATGGATTATACCACTGCTTATGCAAGAATTGACGGATATATTATGAGAAGGAGATAAGCGTCTTTGGACTATAGACAATGGATTTTATTAAGGCCAAATCTCGCTGCTCCCGATTTCTTCGATTCATGGATTTTTTTATATCTTGTCTATATGTCGAATTTCAATTTTTTATTTTATTTGACTTCTTGAGTTTGAAATCCAACAATATTTATTTCTTCTACAATCGATACATATGATGCTGCATTACGTTTTTGTTTATTTTTATACTCCAAGGATTTGAAATTTCATACGCACGGGTGTGACTTATCTATACAATTGAACTAAACTTTATTGTCCTATCTGAGTTTCATTTGTTAGCTATTTTTGAGAATCACAAATCACATTGATTAACACAAGTCGTCTCCTCTGATGAAGTGGTAATGTGCACAGTTACACAGCGAGTGTTGTTTAAACATACCGAGTGGATTGGCGAGTATACGATTGAAGGGTGGGAGGTCGAGGACTCGGCCTAGTACCGTTCACCAAATATAGCTGAAAGTGTGAAAATAAGTACGATAATGATGCGCATTCGTCAAACGACGGACCTCGCACTCGCACTCGCACTGACTGTCCAGACCGTTTGTATGTGCGTTCTCACTTCATTGTTAGCGCAGGCAATGGGAATTTCACACTTTCAGCTATATTTAGTGAACTGTAAATAGAACAATATCCGAGTGACTGTCTCGCCATATGACTGGGTCGAGTGCTCGGCCAAGTACTCGTTAGTATGTTTATACCAAACGAGCACTCGGCCGAGAACACTGTCTCGCTCGTTTCGTGTAATCAAGGTTTTAGTTTTTAGTTTGTGAAAACTGTCATTATAGATAGCAGTGCGTGAAGGATTTAAAGTGTGCGTGAAGTAACAATGTATTTTAAATGGGATTTACTGTTTCGCACTGTTTTTAACTTTCGCGCTATCATGGTGACAATCCTTAACTTTCGCGTTGTCGTGGTGATGACAATATGAGCAATGAATTACAACAAAAGTTGTGACAGTTTTGTGGTTTGAAAGTAGTTACAATTTTTAAATGTCAAAGTTTTAAAAATTGTAGAATAGAAATGAATTCCAGTGACGACACGCACTGAAGCGGCGGAGAAAAAACTTAAAGCATTCGAGATGTGGCTATACAGACGAATTATAAGGATATCATGGATGGACAAGATAACCAACGAGACCGTATTAGAAACGGCACTAAATATAGATTACTGAAGGTAATCATTAAAGAAAAAGTATTCAGAAAGCGAGGAATTGGAAGAAGAAGAAATCGTTAAAGAACCTGAGGAAATGGTTCTCCACAACAACTAATCCATTTAAAGGCACTACAGGAAGAAGAAGAAGAGGAGGATTATGACGCTAGAACCGGAAACATAAGATATTACCACAAATGAAGAAGTTGATATAAGTACACAAGAAGTTCGAAAACCATTTGAACAGCTGAAGAACAGAAAAGCTACAGATAAAGATAGAATTCCAAACTAATTACTAAAATATTGTGGAGCAGCAATGGCAGAATATTTAACCGCGTTAATTGAACCGCAAATACTGGAAGAATGAAGAACGAGCGAACTAATTCTATTATTCAAAAAGGAAGATAAAAACAACCAGAAAACTACAGAGCTATCAATTTGTTAAATACTACCCTAAAACTTACAGCTAAAATTTTACAAGAACTAATGAATCAGAGGATAAGTTTAGGTTAAAAAAAGACAGACCACGCTACAGCTCTACGCGATGGATCCACAAAAGTGGTTTCCGATGATTGGCCGTGGCCAACCATAATCGCTCGTCTGGGATTGAACGTCCACTTTACATAAGAACCCATGGACAATAATCGGAAACTACTTTTGTGGATCCATAGTGTAGCGCTGCAGCTGCTGCGTCTGTCTTTTTTTTAAACCTAAACTTATCTTCTGATTCATTAGTTCTTATAGAATTTTAGTTGTAAGTTTGGGGTAGTATTTTTAGCAGAGGAACAACATCATTTCGTACTGAAAGTTCGTGTACAGATGCAATATTCTTCATAAAACACATTACTGAGAAAACACTAGAGTGTAATAGACCAGCATTTCTATATCTAATTGACTTCTATATCTAATTGACAGAAAGCATTAGACAGAGTAAGACTCAAAGATGTGATCGATTTTCTGTATAATATAGAAGTTCCCCTAGATATCATAAAAACCATTGAAAACATCTACCAAAACAACAAAATGGAAGTCAGAATAGATGGCCAACTTACAGAACTTATAGACATAGCAGCGGAATAAGACTCATTGAGCCCTATGCTCTTCAATTTCATCATGGATGAAATCAACAAAAGCGTCTATAATGGAAGAGGATACCGAATGGGAAGGTAAAGACCACTGATGAAACCCAAAATATTATGTATCGAGAAAAACAAAACTAAATACATATAAAACGGTAATAAGGCCCGCAGTGACGTATGATAGCGAATTATGGACAATAAAAAAAGCAAATATGGAGAAATTGGACAGATGGGAAAGGAAATGCTCAGATATATATATGGAGGAAAAAACACGGTAGAAGGTTGGGTGCGATAAACCAATAGGGAGCTATAGAATGAGACGGATGGGACACGTGATGAGAATGGAAAGGAAGAGGATGCCAAAGATGATCCTAAAACGGGACCCAATCACGAAAAGAAGGAAAGGAATATCCAGCAAATATGGTTTGACAGCGTTCAGGAAGATCTCAGAAATGAGGCAGTTATTGGTTGGGAAAAATAGCAACAAACAAGGTGTAATAGAGGCCCCGGGCTTAGGTGACTGGCGCCCTGGCAAATGGTCTACTGGCGCCCACTTTATTACTATAATGTAAAAGCGAATAATCTATGTTACTTATATTTTATGAAGTAAAGTAAATAACAAGGCCCTCCTTTTTTTGTGTGTAAAATTTTTAGTTATCTCGTTCATGTCACAAAAATTCTTTAATAAAAAATAATGTCTGAAGGGAGAGGGCTAATTCGCTAATGCTATACTGATATCTCCTTAGGGGCCTGATGATGGTGTAAATGTTAAACACCGAAACCGGTCGCCCAAATTTTAAATCTACATTTTAATTAAATAAAATCTAACAAGACTGTGAGTAGTAGACTTATTACCTACCCTACATAAATAATATTATGTGCTCACATCAGCAACCATTTCAATATTTAAATAACAAGAAACCACGTCTTTCATACACAAAACTGTAGACATTTATTTATACATAATTCACACTTCCAGTAAAGATTACAACTTAAAATTATATTTTTAAGATTATACTTTGTACAAAGCATTTTAAGTGACAGATTTTTTTCTAGCCTTCAAATTGGCAAACTTGATAACTACATCAGAAAAATATGTGCTTAGGGTCTTTTTCACAACACAGTAACATGAGACAATTTAACTTGATATCTGCAAGAGCAGATCTCTTAACATTCTTCAGACGATTCAAAGCGGAAAATCCCCTCTCTGCAGAGCAGTTGGTGACAGGTAAGGTCAGAAAAATTTTAACAGCTACTTCAAGATTTGGGAAAGTACTCTTTAATTCATTTTTTATTATGTATTCATACACGTCATGGATTCCACTACATTCTTCCTGTTCCACATACATTTTGAAGTGCAGAACATTCATTTTTAAATTCACTTCCAATGTCATTAGGGTAGGAGGCATAATGTTTGTTTCTGTTCCTATATATTTTTGAAAATTTTGTGTCAGATATTTTTTAGTGGGTAATTTGTTTCTCTAATTTATTTTGATTATCTCTTTTATTTTGCGCCCCCAAAAATTTGGCGGCCTGGGCAAATGCCCAGTCTGCCCATTTACAGACCGGGGCCTGAAATGTTATATTAATGACTTATATTAATTATTGTATTTTTAGTCCTAGACCTTCAAGGCCTGCTAAGCTTTGTAAATAAATATGCACGTTTTTACAGAATAGTTCTATGCATTTGCTGACCTAAACATTTAGAAACCCAAGTTTATAAATGCTTTATTGCACATTTACTTTTGATCCCACTGTCTACGGCTTTGTACAAACGGCAAACAATAAAGGTAAATAGTAAAGAAGGCTGTGCCCAAGTCGGTACTTAGTAAAGTCGCCTACGATCGTTGTGAGTTTTTATGCATCTCTCTGCCTACTTGTCTTTGTGCCTATTTTTGCGTTCCGATGTAGATTCGTATATATGCATTATTTATGAGTTTCAATATATATGCAACACAAAAGAAATTTAATTACCCCAACATACATTTTTGGAAGTGATTAGTGGCATTGAAGACGAAATAAAATATTTTATAGCACGTCCACGGGTTTCTTCAGTATACAGGCTGCGCCAAACCTCTGGTTTTCTTTGATTACGGCTAAACTATCGAGCCTATAACAAAACTGATGTATATCAAAGACTTCTATGATTTCAAATTATATTCGAATATACAGGGTCAGTCATGATAACGGAATGAACCAAAATTGTGTTTTTTAATGGAATACCCTGTATATTAAACTAGTTTTTAATATATTTTTTTATTTGTAAAGATTTTATAAGTAGGTCAAAAAATAATAATTAATAAAATATTTACATTTTTATTGAGAAAATTGGTAATATTTAAAGGGCCGTAAGTTATTAGGTTTCCAAGATAATAAGAATGTGTGTTATTGTGTATTATGATATGTCAAAGTTTTTCGAGTGCAGCATCAGATTTAAATAATTTAATTGTTGACATCCAGCCAATATACAGCGTCATACAATATACAGTATGAACACTCTGTATATTAGTATTGTATTTTGTAGACAATAATACAACCTTTCTTTTGGTATCAGGAATTTTACACTTTACACAGGAATTTGGTATCAGGTACACCTTGAATTTAATAACATTGTATTACAAAATATATTTATCATCTAATAGTCCAGGAACCGAAGCTTTTCACCTCGCAATTTTTACAGAATGAATCGATTTGCTTAAAAATTTGAGAATAGGTAGTGGATAGTCCAAGGATCAAAATCTATATGATCCCGAAAGGTGCTTTTACCACGGGGGTGGTTGCCACCCCATCTCGAGGGTGGAAATTTTTTATTATATTTTGATTGCAAAAGTTCATAAAAGCATTCATTCTAAGCTAAAAATGTTCTATACATTTTTTTGATTAAATTAATAGATTTCGATTTATTCGCTATCGAAAGTGTTAGTTTTATATAAAAAAATCGATGTTTTTCGATATACTTATTATTACGATTCACTCAATTTTGCCGTAGAAAATTTTTTTTAAAACCATGTTCTTGGGAATTAAATAACCTACAATTTCAAATTTAAACATTTTTTCGTATCTCTGATGCTAATCTATCTTTCTATTCTGAAGAAAATGGCATTTTTTACCAAACTACAAAAATTCGTTATTTGCTTTTAGCTCCAGTTTTTTAAAAGTAATCATTCTAAGCCAGTCGGACTTCTAGAATATATTAATAATACATAAATAAAGAAAAATGAATAAGGTCAATGACTAAAAACACCCCTAACTTACATTATTATAGTTCCAATTGGATTTCTCCTTTTTTTTTCAAAAAATTTACTGATTTTTTAACCGCAACTTTTTTATTTTTTATCTTAGAATATTTGGTAAAAAAGAATTTTGTAGGTTTTTATGAGTTCTATAAGCCTATTAATATTAAATATTTTTAAAATCCTCAGTCGCAAAAAGAAGTGACTTTGAAAGGGTTGGTAAAGCTGGTTTTTACATGTTATTACAAGTTTTAATTGTCAATAGCTCACTCAATTTTTGCCGTAGAAAAAATTTTTGCAAACCAAGTTCTTGGGAATTAAATAATCTACAATTTTATTTTACAACATTTTTTCGTATCTCTATTGCTAATCTTTCTATTCTGAAGAAAAGAGCCCTTTTTTCCAAACTACAAAAATTCGTTATTCGCTTTTAACTCCATTTTTTTTAAACTAATCATTCTAAGCCGGTCAAACTTCTAGAACCTATTAATAATACATAAATAAAGACGACCAAATAAGGTCAATGACTAATATTAATTAGAATGGTGATTAGGGGGTTGCTTCCGATCACATTTTAGCTGAAAAAAAAGGGACTGACTTTCTTTTCATTATAACTCACTTAATTTTTGAGCTAGAGACTTTCTATTTATTTGTAAAGATAGATATTTTTAAATACTTTAAATTAGTTTAAACAAGTTATCCTCGAAAGTGCTTAGTTTTCCCGTCTTTTGACTTTGAATCTACAATATTTAGCATTTGACGAACAAGAACTATAATAAAGTATAGCCCGATTACTATTGGTCTTAAAGAAAATTAAAACAAACGGTTTTGTTTATTTTTTTAAAAGGTACGTTTTTGTTAGGTAAAGTTGTTTTGATAAAACGAAAACTTTTGGAGTTATTAGCAGAAAGCTTATTAAAAACGTTGATTTTTTCGATATAAAACTAACACTTTCGATAGAGAATAAATCGAAAACTATTAATTTTATCAAAAAAATGTATATAACATTTTTTGCGTAGAATGAATGTTTTTACCAACTTTTTCGGTCAAAATATAATATCAATTTCCACCCCCGAGATGGGGTGGCAACCACCCCCATGGTAAAAGCGTCTTTCGGCATCATATAGATTTTGATCCTTGGACTATGCACTACTTATTCTCAAATTTTCAAGCAAATCCATCCATTCTGTAAAAATTGCGAGGTTTTGTCCTATTTTAAGCTTCATTACTTGGAATATAATGAATGTAATCAATATCCATAAGTTCATCATCATTAATGGTGCCGCAGCCTTATGAAAGAGCCTCCACCTTATAAATCTATTACGCCAATCAGTCGTATCCATTGCCAACCGTTGCCAGTTTGCTGCGCCTATTCTTCTGCTATCCTCATCTACACCATCCTTCCATCTGAGTTTTGGCCTACCCCTATTTCTACTTCCCACAGGTTGTGACATAATGATTCCTCTAGGAGGTTTATTCTGCTGTGATCTTGCTAGATGTCCTGCCCGTCTTAGCCTTTCTATTCGTATAAGAGATACTACGTCTTTACCACCAAATATGTTTATATCTGTGGTATACCTCATAGTTGTACCTGCCCCTCCAAACACTAGTTTCACAGATGCCACCGAATATCTGCCTTGGAGATGGTCCATGTCTCCGATCCATATGTCAACACTGGTTGTACTATCAGCGTTTTGCATACGGTTATTTTTATTTTTTGGCTTAAGTTTTTCCTTCGCATACATTTACTCAGTCCAAAATAGGATTTGTTTGCTAGGATTATCTTTCGCTTGATTTCTGCCGTCATGACGTTCTCCTTGGTGATCTGGGAGCCTCGACAAATGTGAATTTGTCCACCACTTCAAAGGTAGAGTGATCAACCGTGAATTGGTGACCGATGTTTCTGTCTCTATTTTTGGGTGTTGATGTTTATCATCTTAGTTTTCTCCTCGTTTACTTGCAGGCCCATATTTTTTTAGGCATTTGAGAAGGTGGTATACATTTCTTCTAGCTTGCGTGTTGTGAGGGCAACTAGGTCCACACCATGTGCATATATAAATTAATTATTAAATTAACAACCAATTCTGAAAATCTACCTTAGTAATTTTGAACAAATAAATGAATTTGGTTGATACAACAAAACTCCTGATACACTATGATCGCTAGTTTATCCTCCTTTTACGGTTTCTTTTGTAGCTTAACATTGAATACACTAGGCATTTAATCCTTCAATAACATTTTTAAATATTACCGTTATTCAGTAAAAACAAGCTTAAACGTCGTAAGTTACTTTTTTTTCGATCATTACACGTCATGTTGTTACGACAACTTGTGGTTCTCTGGACAGTATTTCTGTCAACACCGCAAAGAAAATTTTAAGAATATTTCAGAAAACTGAAATAATGACTTTCATCTTTATCGAATTTTGTAATATTTTTATAAGAGAATACTTTTATATGGTTCACAAGAAACAAATTAAAGTATTATGTATAGAAGGTGGGTCGACTAAAACGAAACATGAGCATTATTAAGAACTACGACAACATTTTTGAAAAACCTAACGACATTTAGGTCAATTAGGTCAGGTCAATTTTTGATTAAAAAGAACACATTTTTACGGTATCGTCCATTAAGTTTATTTTCATCTCTAAACCACGGTAAGAATCACCTTAACATATTTTAATAGCAATGGGGTTCAAATAAGGTGTCGTTTAAAAACCCTTGCAATTCCCTACTCATTAGTATTTGAATTTTTAAATTAGGTCCAATACTTAAAATTAATATCTTTAACTGGTTACTTATTTCTTAGTTGACCAAATCAGTCTTCTCATGAGGGAGAAGACTGAGGGAGACCTATATCCAGCAGTGGATAGATCCGGGTTGAATGATGATGATGATGATGAGTTAACCAAATGTGCAACTGATGACCTCCTGTGTTCCTACAATGATAAAGGTTTTGTTCGAAATGTTCTTCCAAATTCAGTGTGGAGTGATTCGTAGAAATTCGTTGACAATTCGTTGATGAAAATCTTCTAAAGGTATAAGTGGTGTTCTTTAGATTTAACTTTTTAGGTGTCATCATAAAAAAAATCAGTGAGACAAATCTGGTGATCGAGGAGATCACTCGAGCTCCCTGTACTCCCAATTCAATGCCGTGGAAAATTTTGGTCTAAATATTGACGAACAATTCAAGAATAATGCAAAGGAGCACCGTCCTGCTGAAAATTCAAATGATTTTGATCATATTGTTGATCACGTTTGATCAGTCAAGGCGGGATTAATGATATATTTTGCCAATTAAATAACCAGGTAAAAAACTGCTTTAACCAGTCGATCACCAAAAATACGGTGATTAAATCTTACCAATAACGGTAATTGTGATGATTTATAAATCTATTTGTGATAAAAGTGCTTTTATTACAGAAAAAATGTTAAAGCGACAAAAAACCAAAAGCTACGTAAAGAAAAAAATTAAAATCTAAACCATAGGCGTAAATATTAATACAACTAATTAATAAGGTAAATACAATTTAAATTCCAAAATCTTTTTAAATAAACAAAATAAAGTATTGGGTCGAAATTGAAGACGAATATTATAGTGAATTGCAAAAGCTTTCAAAAGATATTAGCCCGATCAAAGAACAATCTGACCCCAAAAAAAGGTAGGGTTGGGAATAGGTAGTTGAAATTGTCTATTATTATATAAGAAAAAGTTTACAATTCTACATCCCCTCCATTTTAAAAAAATGGAGGGGAATACCCCCCTCTCGAAGATGAAAAAAATACATTCAAAATAAGACCGGAATTGGATAAAATGACTAATTCTAAACAACTTTTCTTCTATAGAGTTTTTGAAGTTATACTTCTTTACGCGCATATGAGGGTGAATTTTAATAGGATTAAAACCTTTGATCCCGGCGCAGTCGCATTACAACTTTGTTCTGATTGGATGTTCAAATGACATGACCAAAATTATCCAATATGGCAGCTGTATCACAGCTGTGGGACTGTGGTTTGGTTATGTATGGTGTATGGTTGTTGCGTTTTAAAATTTGTAGGAAGAGAAACAACAAACAAAAAGTTAGTTAATGGTTATACTGCCTTTTTAAATAGTTTTCATATTATATTTTTGGACTTATTAACGTAGAAGAGATGATTGTTGCATGTCAATGTGAAAGCCCATAAAAACTGTGACTAGTATGAGTGCCGCAAAATTACTGATAAAAAACCTATTAGCTCGAAGCCGTAGAGAACTGTGGATAACAACAATCAACCGGAACGATCTACGATCTCGCTTATTCAAAGCTAAACAATCTTACACTGGTAACTGTTTTAAAAATAGTAGATCAAATTTTGTTATGATATTGTCAAATTGTGAAACGTCAAAATATTTATATTTCATTTATTAACATTAATATTAATAATACAACTTGTGCAATTTGAAAAATTTGGTTTAAAAGGTTTTTTATTATAGTTTTGTGTCTTTGGATTTGTCTTCCTTGGGCGTAAAATAATAAAACATCTATTTTTATATTTCACTTGTCACCGTGATGTGTAAATATGTATATCTGACACGTTAATAGTATGTGCCTTGATGGTCTTATTGGTAGAGCATTGGAGCAGAGATTGAGAATTCGCAAGGTTGCGGGTTCAATTCCTGGACGATTCATACTTTTTTCGTTTTTTTTAATATTTGGCATTGTTAAGTTTTGGTTAAATTTTGGTAATTATTGTTAATTTTTTGTATTGTAACTGTTAAGAAGGTATATTTATTTCGTTGAAATTATATTATAATAAAAGTATAACTTCTTACGTGCGTACAAAGTACACACACATTCTTTTTTTCACTAAGTCAATACTTTTCCAGTTATTTGCGAGTGAATATGTTCATGCTTAACAAAATAAAATATGTTTTTGGACGGTTTTTCGGAGATAACTTAAAAAGTAAGTATTTTAGCGGAAAAAATATTCTTAGCAAAAATATAGCCCATAAAAAATTTAAAAAAATGGTGTATACATGAGGTCTGTAGACCCAGTAGAAGCAGAGTTGCAGCTAATGAAAAGTAGGTCCTTCTTCGTCAAATTCCAAATCGAATATTTTAATGTGAAATAACCGAAAAACGGAGCACTTTTAAGGGAAAATTCATTTTAAGTTTTTTAAAGTGTTTAAAAAGGTTTACATTTGTTTTTAAAAAAAATTGTAATATTAAAAGTAAGTGAATTACGTTCAAAATGTTGGTCCCTTTCATTTTTTGGTAAAAAAATCGCGAAAATCACCCCCTAATTAGCATCACATATAAATTTTAACATTTCCACTTCACAAGTTACTTTGTCTATGTATTATTTATACGATCTGTAAGTTTCATCGGTTCAAAGTGCTTCGTTTTGAAAAAGCTGTAGTTAAAATGGCTTGAACGAGTAACTAATCACGAGTTTAGGCAAATTTTGAACAGCCATAGCATAACCAATTTTTGTCTAACAAGAAAACAAAAAATTAAAAATATTCAGAAAATCAAAACGTACATTTTACTACGCTTTGATATTTTTGGTATTCCTAATTGTTTTTAAGTTAATTCTTAAAACTTATAGATAATATAAACAAAACATAAGTAAAGTAACCTGTACAGCGGTAACGATTAATTTTATTTGAGAAGCTAATTAAGGGGTGATTTTCGCCATTTTTTACCAAAAAATAAAAGGGACCAACAATATTTTGAGCGTAACTCACTTACTTTTAATGTTAGAAGTTTTTTTTAAAAACAAAAATAAACCTTTTTTTAAACACTTTAAAAAAGTTTTTATTAATTTTCTCCAAAAAGTGCTCCGTTTTTTGGATATTTCACATTGAAATATTCGATTTGGAATTTGACGAAGAAGAACCTAAATTTCATTAGCGCAACTCTGCTTCTACTGGGTCTGCAGACGTCACGCATGCACGCATTTTGTTAAATTTTTTATAGGCTATATTTTTACTAAGAATATTTTTTTCGCTAAAATACTTACTTTTTGAGTTATCTCCGAAAAACCGTCCAAAAACATTTTTTTTGGTTAAAAAAAATTTGGTTTTGTTTTTGGTAACACATTCACTCGCAAATAACTCGAAAAGTATTGGCTTAGTAAAAAAACTCTATAAAACAAAAGTTACTTAGAATTAGTCATTTTATCCAATTCCGGACTTATTTTGAACGTATATTTTTTCACCCTCGAGAAAAAAATTTTTCACTCCGTATTTTCCAATTTTTGTAAAATAGAGGGGATGTAGAATTGTAAACTTTTTCTTATATAATAACAAACTACCTTTATTATTTCAACTACCTATTCGGAGGTACCCATATTTTTTTGGAGGTTTTCGTAAAATTTTGCGTTCCCTGATCGGGCTATATCTTATTTGACTTCCATTGCCATTACAAAATACCGGAATAATCTGTCCCCCTTAATAAAAATTTGACATGTTACTGGGTTTTTCAAAAACGTTGTCGTAGTTCCTGATAATGCCGGCTTCGATTTCGTCTGGCCACCCTGTATTTCAAATATTTACTTCATTTTAAATTGAGTTGAGAATTCATCTTGAATTCTTACTAATCAACACATCATGTCATTGCAAAAAACACGTTTATGTTGTATGGTTGAAAGGGATTCAATAAATAATTGAAACAGCAGCAATCGCCTTAAAAATTGCAGCGAATAAGGAAATCGTTTGCATATTTGAAGAATACGTGTACGCTATTTGTAAATAGATAAGAAATATTCTTCAGCTGACCGCTTTACAACAATTCCACACGCCTTTTAGATCACCCAACCAAGCAAATATGGGAAATATTTGTAAAATAAATGCCTAATAACGTTCTTATGCACTATTGGCAATTTATGCCCAAACGGTACTTGGCTTTCTTCAGAATTACTACTAAAAAGAGGTGTGACCGGTGAATATGTACTTATATGCAAGATTATATATGCTGGTGCTAGGCAATAGGCTTGTATTTATAATTTAAGTACACTTCTGGGGTTTAACATATATGGGATTTAAAGGAGGAGCAATGTAGGTTTAAATTAAGAAACACAGTAAGTCTACAAACAAACCAGGAATTTAAAAATATGTTTACGAAAAGAGATATTCACTGTTTGTGTCTTAGCAGTTACCTTTTTTTTTTTTTAATTTTTGCTAGCAGTTACCGCTAGGGCATCTATGCCATTTCGTT
This sequence comes from Diabrotica virgifera virgifera, assembly GCF_917563875.1. Lineage (NCBI taxonomy): Eukaryota > Metazoa > Arthropoda > Insecta > Coleoptera > Chrysomelidae > Diabrotica > Diabrotica virgifera. Next base: position 195,561,697 of record NC_065444.1, read on the forward strand.
CGTTGCAATCCGTGACTGCACGCCGAGGGGTTGTTTTGGTTGGATCAGGGAGAGCAGCATATGTGCCTCCTGATGACAGACTAATAAGTTTCGAAACCGGTAGAGGTGCTTGCTGCACTCTCTGATTGAAAATTGAAAATGGTTTTATTCATTTTTGATTTACATGTTTACTCTGATTGGAGTACGAAGGGAACCATTCTCGTTGGAACTTTACCGCGCTTAGCAGATGGGAAGTGAATTATAAATTGTAGAATTCCCTCATCTTCCTTAGTCTCAGCATTCGTTATGGCTTGCAAATTGTAGAAGCCTCGGAGGTGTAACCAGAGAAGGTTCCCATTGTTTTCAGTCTGGTGGGACGTAGAGTAGCATTATGCTGTTTTATATGCTATTGGATTGAAAACTTAGTCTTTTGCTAGCAGTTGCCGCTAGGGCATCTACGCCATTTCGTTCGTTGCAATCCGTGACTGCAATCCGGTTGGATCAGGGAGAGCAGCATGTGTGCCTCCTGATGAGAGACTAATAAGTTTCGAAACCGTTAGAGGTGCTTGCTGCACTCTCTGATTGGACTAGAATATGATGCGGCTGCATGTAAATTGAAAATGGTTATTTATTTTTGATTTTTTTTAATTATTTAGGTATCAATTTAAATATTTTTCGTTTTTCAGTAACTATTAGCAATTTGGTGCTACGGTACAACTATATCCAAGAGGTTTCTCTTGTATGTGGTCTTGAGGAGCATAAATCTCTACAGAGTCTCTTTAGCGACCTTAAAATTGTGGGTCCTTTAACACCAAAGTCCTGATGCTGGTTAAAATGTTTGGTACACAAATATTCTCCAGAATAAAAAACTTAAAACTTATTTCTATAAATACACAGCACAACACATACCTATTGTTCTTCAAATGCCGTCTTCACGACAGAGGGCGGCAATCATCATAGCTATACGGACTTTAGAGACGACTGCTCTAAAAAGTTTCTCTGCATATTCATCGACAGCAAGTTGTATCTTTCTTCACGAGTACTCATCATCATCATCATCATCATCATCATCATCATCATCATCATCATCATCATCATCATCATCATCATCATCATCATCATCATCATCATCATCATCATCATCATCATCATCATCATCATCATCATCATCATCATCATCATCATCATCCAGCATTCTGCATCCAAAGTTGAACATAGGACTCCCCTAATTTTTTCCAGTTTTGTCGATCTTGAACTTTTTGCAACCAATTCCCAGCAACCCTTTTGATGTCATCTGTCCATCATGTAGGTGGTCTACCTCTACCTCTTCTATCTACTGGTGGTCTCTTCTTCTTCTTCTTCTTATAATAGGCCTCTTGGCCTGTTCCTTACCGATTTTGAGCTTGTATTTGTAGCTGTGATGTTGACTGCCAGCTATCTCGCCACCTTTTAAAGGGCCTTCCTATTGGTCTCTTGCCTGTTGGCTTCGAATCCCTGGCTATACGGGCTATTCTCTCGCTGTCCATTCTCGTCACATGCTGATTCCACTCTCGTCGTCTCTGTCTTCCCCACCGTACTATATCTTGTATGTTACAGAGATCTCTTATTCTGTCGTTCGGTATTCTGTCTCTCAGTGTTTTCCCAGTTATTGACCTCAACGTTCTCATTTCTGATGTTCTCAGTATCCTCTTGGTTTCTGCAGTGTCACATCTTGTTTCTATCGCGTACGTCATGATCGGTCTTACACATGATTTGTATATGCGTATTTTCCCTTCCAGCCTCATATCTTTGTTTCTCCAGATGACATCCCTCAGACATCCTGACACGTAATTGGCTTTATTTGCTTGCTTTCGGGCGCTCTCTTTAACATCTCCATAATTACATATTTCGATTCCCATTGGGCTGATTTTTCTCCTTTAACAATCTTAGCACATCTTCCAATCTTACACAATCGAAGGCCTTAGTCAGATCTATAAAGCACATAAATGCAGGTGTATTATATTCCAGTGCTTTCTCAGCAATTTGTCTGGCTATGAATATGGCGTCTATTGTTGACCTATTTTTCCGAAAACCTTGTTGTTCCTCACTAACTGTGTATTCTTCATTTATTTAATTGGCAAGTATTTTTGTTAAGAGTTTAAGAGTTGTCCTCAGCAAGGTGATGGTACGGTACTTGCTAGGGTCTTTGCTGTTTCCTCTCTTGTGTATAAGTATTGTTATACTCGTCCTCCACTGGTCTGGTACACGCTGGCTAGATATTATTTCTTGAAAGAGGATCTCTATGTTTTCGATTAAGGTTTCTCCTCGGTATTTCAGGAGTTCATTTGGTATCCCATCGGGATCTGGTGCTTTTCTGTTTTTTAATTTACGTATGTTATTCCCTATTTCTTCTTTTGTGATTTTTATTTCTGTGTCTATGTTGGATTCGTCTTCATTTCCCGTTTCTTCCTCTTCTTCAGATTATAGTATCTTCCTTATATAGTTCTTCTATACAGGCGGTCCATTGTTCTGCTTCTATTTTATTTAAACTTCTATATTGGTTAATGGGTTTTTTCCTATTTTTAGTTGGTGGTCTTCACACTGTAGTTTTTTGGGTCAACCTCCAGTCCTTCATTCTGGCTACATAGCTACATGGCCCGCCCAATTCCACTTCAGCCATGCTATTCGCTCTACGACATCTGTAACGCCTGTTCTTCTTCTGATTTCCTCGTTTCTAACCCTGTCTCTGAGAGTCAGTCCAAGTGGTCACCGTTACATTCTTCTTTGAGCCACTCTAAGTTTGGTTGCTGTAACCTACGTTAACGATAGTGTTTCGGCGCTTTCTTCGGGTTTCTTCTTTTTCACATAATTTGGCATGTTCCTCCACGAGTGCTATGTTCGAGATATTCCAATTTTCTTATTTTGATTTTATTTTAAAAGTCCATTTTTTTATTCATTCTTCTTAGACCCTTTTTGTATGTGACGTGTTTTCCCAACGATATTTTCAGAATTTAACATTATGAGACAACTGGCTGTACCGAACGCTAAACAATGGCGATTTTTCAAAAAAATTTCACGAATCGTTCATTCCTAATTGTAACAACAATTCTTTTCTTCTTCTTCTTAAAGTGCCGTTTCCTCAATGGAGGTTGGCTACTACAATTGCAAACTCATCTCTGTCTTCAGCTGTTCTTATTAGCTGTTCAAAATTTAGCCTTATCCATTGTCAGATGTTTCTGAGCATAGTCTTTTCCTTCCTAGTCCTCTCTTTCCCTAGATCATTTCTTTCACTATAAGTTGAGCATATTGCTACTTATTATTTTTCAGTATGTGGCTTAGGTATGACGTTTTTCTAAGTTTCACTGTGTTGAAAAGTTCTCTTTCCTTGCCTATCCTCTGCAGCATTTCTTCGTTTGAGGTATGCGATGTCCACGAAATTTTAAGGATTCTCCGGTAGATCTACATTTCAAAGGCCTTCAATTTATTTACGGTTGATGTTTTAAGGGTCCATGTCTCAACTACATAGAGAAAGAGTCGACCAGACAGAGCATTTGGATAAACGTAGTCGAATTTCGAGTTTTATTCAGAATTACAAAGCAGTTTTTTGATTTTTGGAAAGATTTTCTTGCCTGTTCCATTCTCGATCTTATTTCTAGATCAGGATTTAGGCTGCTATCGATCCAACATCCCAAGTACTTAAATCTATTGACCTGTTGTACAATGTACCCATTTATTGTGCAAGGTTGAGGCACGTTTTGGTTTTTTCGGATTGATATCGCTTTGGTTTTTTTAATGTTTATTTTCATACCAAATTGTTAACAGGTTGAGTTGGTCCTGTCGATGAGTCGTTGTAGAATCAAGTCGGAATCCGCAATCAACACAGTATCATCGACGTATCTGATGCCGTTGATATTTACGCCATTCACCTTGACTCCATCCTTGGAATCCTTAAGTTCCTCTTTAAATAGAAACTCAGAGTAAATATTAAACAGCAAAGGCCACAGAACACCTCCCTGTCTAACTCACCTCCTAATTTCTACTTCTGCGGATGTGGAAGCTTCGATTCTAATTCTGGCGTTTTGATTCTTTCAATGATTTTAAATGATCTCGTCACCATCGGAACAAAATTTTGACATTAGGCAAAAGATGATACTTTATCTTGTTTACTAACAATAGTTCTTTGGCAGTCTTTATTGCATTTTGGATAAGTTTCAAGATTATTCTGATAAATTCAGATCGTGTTTTCAAATCGTGTTAATATAACTCCTGAGCAAAAGTTGTGGCATTGCATGAAGATGGTCGCAGTAGGTATACGATATATTGCAAATCATTGGAATATTGCCAAAACTACACGTCTATGATGCTCTTTTGAAATATCGTCAGACTGGAGAATACATTAAAAGACCAGTATCAGGCAGAGAAAGATGCAGATATCAGCGTGATAAACATTGTTTTGAAAGATTTCAGCATTACGGAAAGTAATTTTTGAACGTAAGTTTGACTTGTTTAACGTCAAAGGTTCTCGCTAGTCGTTTGTTAGAGGAACTCATATTTATCAGGAACTGTAAGAAGAGTCCTGCATGAAAGTGGTTTACGTTCTCATAAGCTAGTAGCATGCCCTGAATTAACTGCAGCTCAACGAGTCAACAGGATGATATTTACGAATGATCACATAGATTGGACTGTTCAGCAATGTTTTCTGACGAGTATCGTTTTTGTTTACGATTTTCAGACAGTCGCGAACTTTTATGAAGGAGACCCGAAGAACGATTTGCACCTTGCTATATTTAATCCAGAACGCCGTTTGGTGGCGGAGGTGTTATGGTACGAGCGGGCATTTCTTTAAATGGACGCACCAAATTAATTTTGGTCGAGTATGCAACTCTAACAGCAGACAGATACATACGAAAATATCTGGAGGACAATGTTGTCCACTATGCCCCTTTCGCTGAAAAACTTTTTGTTTATGCCGGGTAATGTGCATCTATATACTGCGCGAATCGTCATGAACTACCTAAATACTGTCAGAATTCCCGTTTTCGATTAGCTCGGTTGTAGTCCTGACATGAATCCATTAAAACATTTATGGGTTATTTAAGGGAAAAATATTAAAACGATGCAACCATTGCCAGAAAAGATTCAAGAGCTGAAAATAATGTTGAATGAATAATGAGAACAATTAGTCCAGGGTAATAAGGTTTTTTCCATGACACTTGAACAGCCAGGGTACTGAAGCGTTTTTTAGACAGGTAATACCTATAAGAGCAAATTGTAACTATTTCCTGCGTAGGATCTGGCGGCCATTTTTATTTATAAACAATTAAGTGTCAAAAAATGGCACTTTTCACTTTTTTTTTCAAATCAATGGAAAACGGGGAAACTTATGTTTTTTTTAGTACAAATATCTTCAAGATCATGGAAAAAGCTTTAAAATGACGTATTACAAAGTTTGATATACTCATTTATTGTTAATATAATTGCGAGAAAACGTCAGAATTGCAAAAAATAATATTTTCGCACTAAACAGTTCTAAAAATGAAAGTGCAGCTTTGAAATTTTTGTCAAATAAGGACTATTTGGTGCTTAATATGTGATAAAAATTTCAAAGCGATTCATTCAATTTTTTAAATTTTATTCAAATTGTTTATCCCATAGAGCATTTTTTTGCAATTACATAAGTCAGAAGAAAATGACGTTCGAACCATTCCACAGGTGTCAAATGAAAGAGCATGAGCTATATTTTCAAATTGGTTTAAAAAAAAGTGAATAAAAAAATGCATTTATTAGTAATAAATAATTAGGAAAAAGTATCGTAAATCTTTTTAAACTTTTTATTTTGTTAAATAAGAAATTATACATATTTATTACAATTTTTTATCAAATATGATATAGATAACATTTCTCGGTAGTTGTGCACTTAAAACAGGGTAAAAACGTTAATTTTTTTGGAAAAAGTTATTCAAAAAGTTTATAAAGAAAAATTGACGATACTTTTGCATAATTATTTATTACTAATAAATGCATTTGTTATTCACTTTTTTAAACCATGTTGAAAATGTAGCTCATGCTCTTCCATTTGAAACCTGTGGAATGGTTCTGAGGTCATTTTTTTCTGATTTATGTTATTGCAAAAAAATGCTCTCTGGAATAAACAATTTGAATAAAATTTAAACAATTGAATCAATCGCTTTGAAATTTTTACCACATATTAAGCACCAAAGAACCCTCATTTGACAAAAATTTCAAAGCTGTACACTAATTTTTACAACAGTTATTGAGAAAATATTTTTTTTGCAATTCCGACCTTTTTTCGCAATTATATTAACAATAAATGAGTATATCAAACTTTGTAACACGTCATTTTAAAGCTTTTTCCATAATCTCGAAGATATTTGTACTAAAAAATCATAAGTTTCACTGTTTTCCGTTGATTTGAAAAAAAGGGGAAAATGCCATTTTTGACAGTTAATTGTTTATAAATAAAAATGGCAGCCAGATCCTACGCAGGAAATAGTTATAATTTGATCCTATAGGTATTACCTGTCGAAAAAACGCTTCAGTATCTTGGCTGCTAAAGTGTCATAAACAGGGTATATTTTTGTCTTATTACCCTGGCCTAAATATGGCAAGAACAGATTCAGCAACTTATGCAAGTGTGCCAAAGCGTATTGAAATCATCCCTAGATGTAGGGGAGGTAATACCCAAAATTAAACCTAAAGAACAGATGACTGTGGACAATTAAAGCTTTATTTTTTTTAGTTTAATTTTTCGAAAAATATTAATTTTTTTGTTACTTTTTACAGTCTTTTAGATGACTTATTTTGTTTATTATTACATTTTTAGTGTTTTAAATAAACGCATTCTACTACTAATGTTTACTTCCTTCTTATTGAAACCACAAAACACTTTCAGAATTAAAAAAAACATACAAAATACAAGTGTCCAGATTTTTTGGCCAGGAGTGTATTATACTGAATACTGAACTCGTATTATAACTTTTATTTAAAGACATTAAAAAAATGCTTTATTTTATTCGGAATTTTATTATTATAGTTTTAGACATCGCACCTCGCGTTATCTTCTTTGAACCTGAAGCAAGCATTTAAAGGCGCCAAGGCTAAAAGTGGTCGTCGCATTACATGCTCGCATCAACCTCTACAATCTTAAATATTTCTGTAATTAAGACAAGGCTGTGATGGTTAATGCGCACAATGGCTTCATCTAGTTCAATGTCTGTTATTTGATATTTTTTACTTTTTCTTTTATTTGGTACAATTTCTCAAGAAGGATACAAGTTGCACTAAAATTTAGTTACAGGTTGTTGGGAAACATCGAAATAATTAAATATAAATAAAATGTGTAAAAACTGTTTCAATGGGCGGAATTGTAATATGAATTACATGAATATTATTAATTTTATAAGTTAAATCTAAAAGCAAAAATATGATATTTTTTTACTGCTTGTATTTTTCCCACGAAATATGAGTTCTGGCCAAATGCATTTAAAAGTCTTGTGATTTTGGAGAAAATGGGAAAACTTTAGCAGGATGTCTTGGTTTTAAAACTACGTTTTGATGATTTTCGAACTTATATCACTACAAATTCAAAAAACTTCGTCATTCTCTCGCTTCAATTTTTTGAAGAGTTAAAAGTGACTATTTGTAAATGTTTTAAATATTAGTTTTTACTGATGATGGTTTGATAAGAACGAGAATGTTCTGATAACTATGTACTGTAATCCTTTCGGATATTTTCTTTTACACTATAATTCATTCGCTTTTAAGATGAGCTAAGACGCCAGTTTCAGACGCCTGATTCGTGGGGTTTTCGTATCGTTGTAGCTTGTCATGAAACGACAAGCTGCGATAACGGCAACAGACCAGAGATCCTGCTGATAAGCGTAGATTCAATAGTGCATCAAGGGAGTTAAAAAAGCTGCTCGAAGACCTCAAAAACTAATCACTTCAGTACTACTTCGAAAATTTAGATTTAACTAAAGATAGCGATTATTCGCTATGGAAAGCCACGAAAAAACTGAAACAACCCCAAAAACCGTCACCTCCAATCAGAAAATCGGACAGAGAATGGGCTCGTAGTGCATAAGAGAAAGCAAGTTGTTTTGCAGAGTATTTCTCCGAAGTATTTACTCCCAATCAAATGAATTCACCTGTGGAAGTAGACGTATTCTCATTTCTTCAAGGTATGGCATGAAGGCCTCCTATACAAGCTAAAATAGACATTACCGCACAGCTTTTACATTCTTCTTGAGTCATATTTGTCAGGTAGGTGTTATTTAGCTGTCAAGCTAAAATAGACATTACCGCACAGCTTTTACATTCTTCTTGAGTCATATTTGTCAGGTAGGTGTTATTTTATTAATTATCAAGATGCAATTTCCAAACTCTATGCTATCAAAACTGGTGTACCACTGGGGATCGTGCTGGGACCTACCTTGTATCTCTTGTTTACCGCAGATATACCTCCAACTCTTCAGGAACCACTAGAGGAGAGACCACCTACAGAAAAAATGATGCTAGGAATATTTGCCGACGATACTGCAACGCTAGCCTCACACACTGACCCTATTTATGCCTCGCAACTCCTTCAAGCGTATCTAGACAGAATACAAGATTGGTTTTTGGAATGGAAAATTAAAGTCAATGAAGGAAAATCTATTCATGTTACATTTACAACACGAAGAGAAACTTGTCCTCCTGTAACTTTAAACAATCACCAATTACCATCAGCCAACGAGGTAAAATATCTTGGTATTCATTTGGACAGAAGTCTCACATGGAGGAAACATATCTGGACCAAGAGAAAGCAACTAGGTCTTCAATTCAGAAATATGTATTGGTTAATGGGCCGTTCATCAAGACTATCTTTGGATAATAAATTGCTGCTCTATAAGGCAATACTTATGCCAATCTGGATATATGGGTTGGAACTATGGGGCACAGCCAGTCACTCCAACATCGAAATCATCCAACGCTTCCAATCAAAAACCCTCAGGAACATCACTAATGCACCTTAGTACATCAACAACAGAATTATTCATCGAGACCTTAAAATGGATATGGTACAAGAAGTCATCACAAAATGTAGCGCTGCATACATTGCCAAGTTGGAGGGTCATGAAAACCAGTTTGCACTTAACCTCCTAGACAATTCCCAAGAACAGCGTAGGTTAAAGAGGTTCAAACCACTGGACTTTCCATTTAGAGTAAACTTTTAAACTAATTAGTTAGTAGTTATAAAACGTTTACCAGTGGGTAAAATCTTTCTTGTTCTTAGTCAATGTCATTACTTTTGTTTATTGTTGACACTCGACAGATTGCAAAATACTTTTAAATTAAATAAAAAAAAATAGATCAATGGATATATTGTCGATTCCTGCAGCTTTGTCATTTTTTAGAAGTTTTATTATGTTTTCAATTTGTTTCGTTGTAATTTCTCCGATATTCACTTCTAGCTCTTGTGATTCTAGTCTTATACTTGTGTTGTTTAGCATATATTTCTTCAAAGTATTCCTTCCATCTTTGTATTATTTTCTACTTCGTTTCCTTGTTCATCCTCTTCTTCTCGTATATTTCTCTGTGCTTTTCCTGTTAGGTTTCGTATGATTGTATATTGTGTTCGTACCTCGTTTTATTGCACTGCTTTCTATGATATGTTTCGCATCTCACTTATATAGTTTCATTTACCTTTTCTGTTTTGTCTTTACTTCTGCGTTTTTGCCTTGTAGTTCCTTTCAAGTTTCTTTCTTTTTCCGATCCTTCCTTTTGTAGGATTTTTCTTTGATTTTGTTGGTTTCTTCTATCAGTTGTAGAGTGTATTTTTAGGTATCCTCTTTTTTATTCTCTTCTTTAAAATACCATTGATTCTTTTGTCGTATTTATTATTATATCTGTGGACTGACTCTCCAGTTTGTAGTGATACAGTTCGGTTTATTGACAGTATCCAAGTGAATTTATTTCTTATACTTTCTTTTTTAAGGCCATCGAAGTCGGATTATTGTCTCTTCTGTTGGTTTTTTGGTTTTTAACTCTGGTTAATTTCATATTTAGTTTTGCTCTGTGGTCTGACCTCACATCAGCACCTCTCATCAGCACCCAAGCTCCTCATAAAAGCCTACTACACGAATAATCATCATCAATGGTGCTACAGCCCTTTAAAATGGCCTTTACTTTCCCAAGTCTATTACGCCAGTCAGTTCTATCCATTGCAAACTGTTACCAGTTTGCTGCGCCTATTTCTCTACCATTCCCATCTACACCATCCTTCCATCTGAGTTTTGGCATACCCCTATTTCCACTTCCCACAGATTACAGTTTGTGACATAAGGATTCTTCTAGGAGGGTTGTTCTGCTGTGATCTTTCTAGATGTCCTGCTATATGAGTCTTACTATTTTTATAAGAGATACTACGTCTTTACCACCAAATATGTTTATATCTATATCTCGTAGATGTACCTTCTCCTCAAAACACCATTTTCACAGATGCCACCGAATATTCCTCTCAGGATCCTTCGTTCAAATATAAGCAGAAGGTTTTAATCTGCCTTAGAGATGGTTCATGTTTCCGACCCATATGTCAACACTGGTTGTATAAAAGTTTTGTATATGGTTATTTTTGTTTTTTGGCTTAAATTTCTGCTTCTCATACTACACGAATAATATGTACAGGTACACATACCGCTTTACCTCAATCATTTCAAACCATTTTCTAGTAGCAACAGAAAATATTCGATAAGCTTGAATGGACAAGATATAAAAGATATGTTTCCGTTAAGACTCAATTTCATTCTTATATAGCAACACGTCTCTCACGTAAATAGTAAGGTTAAAAAATCGTATTATTTATTTATTACTTCATAAAGAATTAAACTTATTATATGTTATGACGGAGCTAAAATCAAACAAAGGTGATCTGTTCGAATATCAAATGGAATACTCGAACTTAAAAAAGCGGGAAACGAAAAAGTACCTAGAGCAATGTTCCGAATCGTGGATCTTGATAAGTGTGGATTGTGAGATGAAGGAAGCACACGCTTGGAAATGACACTAGAATCAGTGAAAGTGAACATGTAAATCGTACACGCGGGTATCGTGCACCTCATGAACAAAAATTTAAAGATCTATCTCAATTTGTTGCATTCTTAGACTTGCGTTTCTGTTTAGATATCGAGACATTTGCAAATCGATGTCAATGATAGAAAAAGAGACAAAGGTAAATGTTAATTGTTAAAAGACATGAAATATCAAACAGTATTACGTTTACAATTGACATTTTATTGTCTATGTAGAAACTTAATACTATGCTATTGTCTCGTTGGTTTAGGAATACATATTATCCTTAATAATTATCAACATATTATTTAAATATTATGTTTATATTAGTCCAGAAAGCCACTGCGCATCCGCTGGGAAAATTATTCTAATTCAGATTTTTTGCACAATTTTACTCAAAAAGGACCCCTTTTAACAAATTTGCATGTTGCCAGGACCAAAAGTTGGTCAAAAATTTTTTAAACGTTTTTTTTTTGTTTTTTTCCTAAAATTATTTTTTTTGCACGGAACAAAGTTTTTCTAAGTTTTTTGGATCATTGCAAACAGAAAAGGCCTTTAGTGACTTTTCTCTAAAGTTGATAGTTTTTGACATATAAGCGATTAAAAATTGAAAAATTGCGAAATCGGCCATTTTTAACCCTCAAAAACTATATGAAAAACTGAAAATTTGAATGTTGCCAAGGTAGGTAGATATTTTTTAAACATCGATTGATGAAATCCCGAAGAGTTTTTTGTAATACAATATTCAAAACTTCTTTGTTTTTTAATTGGTAATCAAGCCTGCGCGATACTATTTTCCACCGTTGCATGGGTATACAGTATGGTGTAAATGCAAGGAATAAATTCGTTATTTCGTAAACTGTCGACTTTAGGGAAAAATCCCGAAGCAGGTCGATTTTTATTTTTAAGTTATGATATTGTGGCATATATGGTATACTAGTGACGTCATCCATCTGGGCGTGATGACGTAATCGACGATTTTTTTAAATGAGAATAGGGGTCGTGTGCTAGCTCATTTGAAAGGTTCTTCAATTCTCTATTCAATAATACATAATACGTAATAATACTCTATTCATTTACATAATGATTTATATATTTTTCTTTTTTTGTCAAATAATTTAATTTAATAGAGATTTTTTGGACACCCTGTATAAATAATTATGAAAATGTTTATATTAGTGGATAGAGAATTGAAGAACCTTTCAAATCAGCTAGCCACGACCCCTGTTCTCATTTAAAAAAATCATCGATTACGTCATCGCGCCCAGATGGATGACGTCACTAGTATACCATATACGCCACAATATGACAACTTAAAAATAAAAATCAACCTGTTTTGGGATTCTTCCTTAAGTCGACGGTTTACGAAATAACGAATTTATTCCTTGCGTTTACACCATACTGTATACACATGCAACAGTGGAAAATAGTGTCGCGCAGGCTTGATTAGCAATTAAGAAACAAAGGAGTTTTGAATATTGTATTGCAAAAAACTCTTCGGGATTTCATCAATCGATGTTTAAAGAATATCTATCTGCCTTGCCAACATTCAAATTTTCAGTTTTTCATATAGTTTTTGAGGGTTAAAAATGGCCGATTTCGCAATTTTTCAGTTTTTAATCGCTTATATGTCAAAAACTATCAACTTTAGAGAAAAGTCACTAAAGACCTTTTCTGTTTGGAATGATCCAAAAAATCTAAAAAAAAATTTGTTCCATGCAAAAAAAATATTTTTAGGAAAAAAACAAAAAAAAAAGTTTAAAAAATTTTTGACCAACTTTTGGTCTTGGCAACATGCAAATTTGTTAAAAGGGGTCCTTTTTGAGTAAGATTGTGCAAAAAATCCGAATTAGAATAATTTTCCTAGCGGATGCGCAGTGGCTTTCTGGACTATATGGGATTAAGCCACAATTATTGTAATGATTATTCATTCATAGGAGATTCTGTCCAATAGAAAGCTAAAGAAATAAAAATTAAACTGATAATTTTTGATACTATCCCGTCGTCAAGTGTATTACGTCAGATGCCCTTCGTTGCTACGAAAAAATATATTCGGTGACATTAATGACAATTAATGTTTTAATGTCATTATGAAGCGAGTATGAGGGTTACGAAACGAGCCGTATGCGGCGAGTTTCGTATAGGGTACGAGCTTCATAATGATAATTAAATGCAAGTTGTATACACTATTTTTTCTATGATCATTCACAACAAAAATATATTCAAATTTATTAATTTTGTAACACAAATAAATTCAGTAGTTTGTCAGTTTGACGGTTTGTTTACATATTGAGAACTGTCAAAGCGTATGTATTTGACTCGCCATTGGTCACTGCGCGTGTACCACCTTTATCGCGAATGCCATATCACGATTCTATTGGTTAAAAATCTGTATCGAAATGAAAATCTGTATCATAATGAAGTTCAATATGATACAGGTAGTAACATCATAATTGATATATTATAGTATGAGAATAGAAAAAATTATAAAAGTGATGACTTTCAACCGTCAAATATTTATAACAACTGTGTGTTTAATTGTACTAATTTGTACTTACATAAATAAATTACAATAAAATTTTGGTTTTGAACAGTTTTATTCATGAAATAATCGCAATTTTTGCTCGTGACACTTTGACATAATTTCACTCCCCTTCGGGTCGTGAAATATAAAACTGTCAAAGTGTCACTCGGGAAAAATTCGATAATTTTAGAGCTCTTGTGCAATTACTACTGAAAATTACATTTTTAACTAACTAATGTTTGACGCTTCGGAAAATCGTTTAAAAAAATATTATTTTAAAAATTCTAGGAAAATGTATAACCAACAAATTGTTGTTGTAAGGCCCGATTTTTCAGTGAGCGGTTAAAATTTTGGTTAGCTAACCTAGTTTAAATTTTAACCAGTATTTTAACCCTCACAGCGTTTTTCAGTGCTTTATATCAAGTTAAGAAAATCTCGGTTAGCTAACCACTTTTTTTCTTCTGTTGGCAGCAGTAACTGTACGTGCGCATGTGCAGTTCGAGAAATAATGATCAATTTGACAGAAAAATAAATAAAAGACAATTTCATAACCGAATTAAAAAAAATGATTAATGCAATGCAATATCAAGTTGGAATCTTTGTTTAGTTCATAACGTCTACCTCGGTTTCATAACAAAAGATAATTAGAATTACTGGGACGATTTAGACTTTTCTTCCGATTTTGTTTATCAAAGACCACGGTCTTATCACTATTTGAACAGATTGACCAAGAAATAAGAAGTCAGACTCTTTGGTAAATAATTAATTATTTTGCTGTGTAGACAAATATAAAATAATCTTTTTAAAATATTACTAGGAATCATGCATTAAATCCTGCTACAGTAAGTGTAAACATAGGTACCTGTTACAGTTATATTTAAATATATTTCCTTATAATTCCTTCCTATATAATAACAATAATAATTTATAATTTCAATAATAATAATTTCCTTATAATAATAAGGAGGTAATAGAATACTTCCCGAGATGAAAGAAAATAACATAACCCAACTAATGCCTTCTGCCAGGCAGGTACTCAAAAAAATAAACATGATTCATTCACTGCACCAATGCGCAAGCGTAACCGCAAAATTCGGAGTTAAACCATCTAACGAGGATCGGTTAAAATCGTGGTTAACTTAAACGAGTTTAAGCTCTAACTTAGTACTGAAAAACTGATTAACCATGAATATTTCGGTGACCAAAAAATAAATAGGTTAACCCACTGAAAAACCGGCCCTTAGTAGGTTATGCTTTTTAAAATTGACGGTTGTCTTACTTGGCCTCGATCTTGTTGGCAACAGCATGCTTATGGTTGAAAAAAATCTGAGGGTGGTGCTTTTACCCTCGAAATATCAAATTATGACCGTTTTGTGTCCTTTTTGTATTATAGTTTTGTGTAATGTGTATCGTAGTTGTGGTTGTGTAACGTAGGTTGTGTAACTAGACCAAGTCATTTAGAACAAAAAAAATCGGAATAAATCGATTTTTAAATACAGCACATATCCGACGTCCTGAAGGGCATTAAGGATTGTGAGAAAAAAGAAAAAGAAATACAGCACGTTGCATCATTTTGCATTGTATTCGGATGACGTCAGGGAAAAAGTCTACAGTAGAAAAATGGGTGGAGGTGCATAATAATTGAACTTGTTTAGCGTGCATCAAACAGTGCATAAACTTAAACATGTCAATATCAGCATATCAAGGGCTAAATTTTGTTATTCTGGGGGTTTTTTGAACCACTGAACATGAATACGCAATCAGAACCGACCCCCCGATGTACCTGGTGGCTAGGGTTACTGCTAAGGCACGGCACGTCATCTGGAGTTTCGAAGGTTTTCGGTACTAAATTGATGCAAACGGACTCCACGGGGGTTTTTGGGGTTGCTGAATAAGAATAAGCCATCAGAACCGACCGCCGGAGAACCTCGTGCCAAGAGTCACTGCTAAGGTACGTCATCTTCTGGAATTTACAGTCATCTTTTGTACGTCGAGGGTTTTTGGAGGTCGATTCTGAAATTATAATCGTGTTCAGCAACCCAAAAATCCCACAGTAATTGGTTTGCATCAATTTAGTGCCAGAAAGCCTTTAAATTCTACAAGGTGACATGCAGATCAGTCACCCTGGGCACTATCTGCTCCGAGGGTCGGTTCTGACATCATATTCATATTCAGCAACCAAAAAAACTACCGACTAAACTGTTGTCATAAATTTAGTGGAGAAAACCATCGAAACTCCAGAATGTGATGTACCTCAGCAGTGACTCGGGGCACCAGTTACTCCTGGGGCCAATTCTGACGACGTATTCGTGTTCAGCGATCCCAGAAACCCCCTAATAATCTGTTTGCATCAACTTATGTAGTGCTGAAACTCCAGATGCCGTGCCTTAGCAGTAACCCTGGATACCAGATGTTCCGGCGCTCAGTTCTGATGGCGTATTCATGTTTAGCGACCCCAAAAACCCCCGAGTAACAAAATCTGGTCCTTTATATACTGATTTTGACAGGCTTATGTACTCTTGGGTGCAAATGTAATTATGCTCTAATGCAAATGTAATTATGCATTTTCACCCATTTTTCTGTTATAGACTCTTTTCCTGACATCATCCCGAACACAATGTAAAAAGTCGAATAGGTGCTGTATTTAAAAATCGATCTATTTTTTCTAAATGCCCTGGTCTAAAGAAATGTAAATAATATGTTTGTGTATTGTGTGTTGCATATTGATCGTGTATAAATGGTAGACGATATGTCTCTCGACTTCCTATTACTCCGCTATTGTTGGTATATTCTTGTTATTGGCTTCTTCTTTTATTATTGGCGACCAAAGCCTGCTAAATTCTGCTGATGAGTTTGCTATATATTTTTCTTCTTCAAGTAGGATGAGAGCTGCTTCTTTGATTTTTCTTTTTTTGATGTCTATTTCTTTCACGATTATTGATGCTTCTTTCTATTGTACTCTGTGCTGATTGTCCCAGACATGTTTGCATATCTGGGATCTGTCGAAGTTCGCGATTTGTTACGAGCAATAAGGATTTATTTTAAGTAGCAAAGTACCTAATATGCAAGGAACAAAATATGTGTAAGAGATATAGCCAGAGAAGAAAAGAAAAAAGGTGCTATCGTAAAAGTGGGTTATCAGAAATTAGAAGTGAACGGGAAGAAAATGAAGTGGGATCATAGGTCCCAGAAACTCACAGAGGCAAACAAGTTAAAAAACTAAAGGCCGAAACGAAACCCAGAACTATGATGACGATTAGGCAAAGAAATTGGAAAAACGAGGAAGAAAATGAATTATCAGATATAATGCAAAAAACATACAAAAATAAAACAGATTATTGGCAAAATGAAGAGGACAATCAGGAAACAGAAGAAGAAACGGACTCTCGGGTGCAGAGAGCTGATTACTCACTCACCTTAAACTCTAAAATCAATGAAACTGAAGCGAAGCAAAACAAACCCAATAATAACTTTTATCTCAAAAAACGTTACAGAATCGGAGCTTGGAACGTCAGGACCATGTATGAAGCGTCAAGACTAGCGCAAGTAGTAAAAGAAATGGAAGAATTAAGGATACACATTATGGGGCTATCTGAAATAAGATGGCCTGGGCAAGGAGAGACAACAATATCAAACGGAGGAGTGCTGTTACACTCAGGAAACGATATAAAAGAAGACAGGAGGAATGGAGTTGGGATCCTTCTAAGTAAAGAGGCAAAAAGAGGGCTAATAAAATGGCATCCTATATCAGACAGACTAATAGTAGCACAATTCAATTCTCAAATAAGAAAGATAACCATTATTCAATGTTACGCACCGACAGAGGTAAGCGCAGAAGATGAGAAAGAAAATTTCTACCAACAATTAACAGATACTATCGGAAAGGTGAACAAAGGAGATATAAGAGTAGTCATGGGAGATCTGAACGCGAAAGTTGGCAAAGACAACAAGGGAGTGGAAACATGCATTGGAACACATGGACTAGGGAGTAGAAACAACAATGGAGAGAAACTCATAGAACTTAGCCTAGAAAACAATCTTGTCATTGGAGGAACGATTTTTCCACACAAAGACTGCCACAAAATAACCTGGATATCACCAGATAATAAATCGCAAAATCAAATAGACCACATTTTGATTAATAAAAAATGGAGAAGTAGCCTTCTAGATGTACGAAATAAAAGATCAGCAGATGTAGGAAGTGATCACCACCTACTAATAGCAGAAATAAGAGTAAAAATTAAAGCAAAGTTGAACACAGAAACTGTAAACAACACACAGACAAATATAGCAAACAAATGGGAGATGATCAAAGAGGCTGTACACCAAACCGCACAAGAAGTGTTGGGCTACAACGAAGAAAAGAAATCAGAGTGGCTAAGTGATAACACATGGCAACTGATAAAAAAGAGGAAAGACTTAAAAGCCGAACTAAATAGAATACAAAAATTAGAAGATAGAATCAGAATAACCCAAGATTATGCAGATACAAATAAACAAGTAAAAAAGAGCGCTAGAAATGACAAAAGAAAATGGACAGAGAAGATGGCGCGCTTAGCAGAAGAGGCAGCCGAAACAAATAATCAGAGAGAGCTATATAGAACCACTAAACGTCTTGCAAACAAGAACTTCAACAGTGACAAACCACTGCCCCTAGACTAGTCAGTTTAGGGTGCCCTCGTAAATTTTTGCGAGGTGAATAGCGGCCTGCGGGCTTAAAGACATATACGATATTAAGAAGCCATAAAAGGCGTTTTTTAGTTCCCCTAGTGGGAACATTGTTCTTTACTTGACATATCGTAAACAAAAGACTAGATAGTTGGAAAGAGTGCCACCTCCACGCGGTTAGGGGCGGGAACCACTCCACCGCCATAAGTCGGGGTCCTCCCGCAATAAGCTCGGTGGTAGGGCTAAGCGCACTACGACGATTGTGTGGGTTGGGAAGATTTTCTTCTCAAAATGAATGAAAAAGCAAGCCAGAGATCGTCATCTTCCGTAGGAAGAGACACCCAAGTGTCGAGGGTGGAAGACGAATCTACTAAAGACACAAGCTTAGGTTTAGAATTAGATGTAGAAATAGGACAGGACGGAGAAGGATCGGCCGAAAAGGTTGAAACCACGTGTAAAAAGGTTAGGGAACTGCTCGACTTCATCGAGGGAAGAATGGACCCTGGGAATAGGTTATCCAAACTCGGAAGAGATGGACTGAAGTCCAGGGTACTAGAAATCACAATAGAGCAAGCACATATGGAAGGCCAAATAAAGATTCTGAGGGAAGAAAATGAGAGGCAGAGAAAAGAGATTGAACAGATGAGGAAAAGAGTAGATCAGGGGCAGGTCGGGAGAGTGTCGTACGCAGGTGCGGTGACGGCAAAACCGGCCAGCAAAAACCTGGAAACAGAAAAGATGATCGAATCAAAAAGAAAAGTAAATACTCTGTTCGTGACCAGCGGGACTGCACAGACTGGGAGGAAGGTGCAGGAAGAGCTTACAAAGATAATAGATCCTAGAAGGACAAAAGTAAAAATAAACCGAATGCGAACAACTGGTAAAGTATTAATAATAGAAGCACCAACGGAAGCAGATATTGAATTAATAAGGAATAACGAATCAGTAAAAGAGCATTTTAAATGCGAATTACCGAAAAAGCGGAAACCTCTGGTGATAATGTATGATGTGCCAACCTACGACACAGAACAGGTGGTTGTAGATAGCATATATACACAGAACTTCGAGGAGATCACAACTAAGGAAGAGTTCGAAAGAGACTTCCAAGTTAAATTTAAGACAGGGCCAAGAGGCAAATCTACGGTCCACTATGTGGTTGAGGTGTCACCAGAAATGAGGAAACTACTGATCAAAAACAGAACATACATTGGGTTCACAAGTGTGAACTCAAAAGATTACCTAGTTGTTCCAAGATGCATGAGGTGCAATGACTTAGGACACGTAAGCAAACACTGCACCAGACAAACAGCGTGCAGTCACTGCGGAGAGGAACATGAGAGAAAAGATTGTACTAAGACGGGACAGCCCAGGGTGTGTATACCGTGTAAGTGCAGAGGTAAGCAGTGCAATAAAAACAGTAAGGATTGTGAAACCCATAAAATGCTTCTGGAACGTCTGGTCCAGAAGACAGATTATGGGCAAAACTAGGAACGGAAACTTTTTTATTTTTTGTATTTCATTTTCATTTTCACGTTCATGATTGTACTTGAGCTCAAATTTAAGAGGATTGAAAGCACTGTGACCTCTGCATGGCAGCGGTTGGCAGTTAAGTCAGGAAGGTGGAAAAGCATACCTGCAAAATTAAGATCATTGGCTCAGGAAGGAGTACTTAACGTGACTCGAGGAAGGCTAGGGTCGGGGGTGGAGCGAAGAGCTCGGAGAAGGCTGAAGAGTGGAAGTTTGTGCGTAGACGGGGGGGTGTGGCTGCTGAGATGTTCGGGAGATTGGAATCGGACTTGGATGAGCAGTGCAGAAACCAAAACGGGACAGACCAGAAAAAGGAATACAAGAGAGACAAATGGCAGATAGAGACAAATTAATATAAGAATAGGACAACTAAATGGAATGCGCAGTACCCTAGTACTGCACGAGATAAGAAAGGTAGCAGAAGAGAGAAACCTGGATATGGTATGCATACAGGAACCATACACCAGGCAAGGGAAAGTGCTGCATATGCCGATAAAGGCTCAAATTGCAAGTGTTGGAGAAGGTCCCATGGCGGCAACTGTGCTGTTCAACAAGAATATGAGACTTGTGTTCCTGAGGCAGTTCAGCAGTCGACACTGTGTATGCGTGGAACTTCTAACGGAAGTCGGAAAGATAGTGGTGGCCAACCTGTATTGTCAGTTCAACGAGGACATTGATGAGTACGTGGATCAGATGAGAGCTATATTCGTAGCGAACCGGAACGAGAAGGTTATTGTTGTGGCAGATGTGAATGCCAAATCAGTTCTTTGGAATTCAACACATCATCATTCTCTTTGCCTTATCCCTATGCGGGGTCGGCTTCCCTAATTGCATTTCTCCACACAATTCTGTCTTGGGTCATATCAATGTTAATCCCCTTTACCAACATGTCCTGCCTTATCGCCTCCCCCCAGGTCTTCTTTGGTCTTCCTCTCCTACTCCTTCCAGGAATCTGCACTTCAGCTATTCTTCGTATTGGGTGATTAACGTCTCGACGTTGAACATGACCGAACCATCTTAACCTATGCTCTCTCATTTTGGCATCAATTGGTGCCACACCTAGACTTCCCCTAATATACTCATTTCTAATTTTATCCTTCTTTGTCACTCCACTCATCCATCTAAGCATTCTCATTTCCGCCACATGCATTCGTTGTTCCTCTTTCTTTTTCACTGCCCAACATTCAGTCCCGTACATCATAGCCGGTCTTATGGCTGTTTTATAGAATTTTCCCTTCAGCTTCATTGGAATTTTTCTGTCACACAACACACCACTCGCTTCTTTCCACTTAATCCATCCAGCCCTAATTCTACTGCATGCATCTCCATCTATTTCTCCATTACTCTGTAATACCGATCCTAGGTACTTAAAACTATTGCTTTTCACAATCATTTCACCATCCAAAGATACCATTTTATTTGTAGTAGCTCCATCTTTAAATGAACATTCCAAATACTCTGTTTTTGTCCTACTAAGTTTTAAACCTTTTTCCTCCAGAGCTTGTCTCCACTGTTCCAGTTTTTGTTCTAAGTCTCTTTCACTATTTCCTACTAACACATCATCAGCATACATTAAGCACCATGGAATGTTACCCTGTAGTTTCGCTGTTATCTGGTCCAAAACTAATGAGAATAAATACGGACTAAGCACAGAGCCTTGGTGCAATCCTACTTTCACATGAAATTTATCAGTCTCTCCCACACCTGTCCTAACACTAGTCGTTACTCCCTCATACATATCCCTCACAATCTTTACATATTCACCAGGGACTCCTTTCTTATTGAGTGCCCACCACAGAATCTCTCGAGGAACTCTATCATATGCTTTCTCAAGATCAATGAATACCATATGAGCGTTTGTTTCTTTACTCCTGTATTTTTCCATCAACTGCCTTATAATGAAAATTGCATCTGTTGTTGATCTACCCTGCATAAAGCCAAATTGATTCTCGGATATTTCGGTCTCTTCACGTATCCGTCTGTCAATTACTCTTTCCCATATTTTCATGGTGTGGCTAAGCACTTTTATAGCCCTGTAGTTTGTACATTGTTGTATATCTCCCTTGTTTTTGTAAACAGGTACCAGTATACTGCTTCTCCATTCGTCTGGCATTTGTCCGACTTCCATAATTCTATTAAATAGACCTGCTAGCCACCTTGTTCCTGTCTCTCCCAATGCTCTCCATACTTCCCCAGGAATATCATCTGGTCCTACCGCTTTTCCTTTCTTTATTTTTTGAAGCGCTTGAGCCACTTCCTCGTTGGTTATTTTGGTGACCATTGCTGCTACTGTCTCCGTTGACTCTACAGGCTGTCTGTCAAATTCTTCATTTAATAAGCTGTCAAAGTACTTTCTCCATCTCTTTTTGACTTCCCTTTCGTGAACTAGTATTTTATTATTTCCATCTCGGATACATCTAATCTGATTAAAATCTTTTGCTTTCCTTGCTCTCTGTTTGGCTATTTTATATATCTTCGTTTCGCCTTCCCTGGTATCAAGTTGATCATATAGGTTTGAATACGCTTCTGCTTTGGCTTTTGCTACTGCTCCTTTCGCTTCCTTTTTCGCCACCATATAGTTTTGAAGATCTGTGTCGGATCTGGTTTCTTGCCACTTTTTATATAATTTTCTCTTCTCTTTTATTTTTCCTTGTACTTCGTTTGACCACCACCAAGTCTCTTTATCCTCAAACTTTTTTCCTGACGTTTTCCCAAGTATTTCAATAGCAGTCTCTCTTATACTACTGGCCATTTTTCTCCAAATTGTATTAGGGCTTCCTTTCATGTTCCAACATATTTTTTCTACTATTCTTCTCCTGAATAGACCTTCTTTCTCATCTTTCAGCAGCCACCATTTGATTTTTTGTGGTCCTCTCCGATATTTTTTTTTAGTTTCGCTTTTTACTTCGATGTCCAGAACAAGCAGCTTATGTTGTTGGCTTACTGTCTCACTCACTACTACCTTGCAGTCCTTGCATTCACGTATGTCTTCTTTCCTTATCATGAAGTAGTCTATTTGGGATTGATGTTGTCCACTTTTGTAGGTAATAAGTTGAGTTTCTCTCTTTTTAAAGAATGTGTTAACAATCGCCATATCCAATGCTGTTGCTAATTCAAGCATGTCATCTCCAGCTTCATTTCTAGTTCCAAAGCCTAATCCCCCATGTATTGTTTCATATCCTGTCTTGGTTTGGCCCACATGTGCATTGAAATCACCTCCTATTATAACTTTCTCCTCTGCTGGAATATCACTCAGTACGTCTCCTAATTGATCATAGAAAGCTCTTCTTTCATTCTCACCCAGACCTGTTTGGGGAGCATACACACAAACAACATTCAATACCTCTTTATCAATTACAAATTTCACTGACATCATTCTATCACTCGTTCTTACAACTTCTACTACGTTATCTTTCATTTCACTATCAGCAATTATACCAACTCCATTTCTAGTGTTACTACTCCCTACATACCACAATTTGTATCCTTCACCTAGTTCTTTCGCCCTTTGTCCTTTCCACCTAGTTTCTTGAATACAAGCAATTTGAACTCTTCTTCGTTTGAGCGCATCCACTAACTCCAGACTCTTACCTGTAAGACTACCAAGATTCCAAGACCCTATCCTGATTTTTCTAACCTGCAATGGTGTTCCCCCTGAGATAGTCCTCACCCGGAGATCCGAACGGAGGCTCATTTTACTTCCGGAACATTTTACCTCAGGAGATGCCATCATTTCAGTATAAGTTTTTACTGCGTTTGGAGAAGGTCTTTTCATTATTATGGCCTGAAAAGATTTTTGGATATTTGATGCCTGAATGCCTTTTCTATCAGCACCATACCCTGCCCTGCACGTTTAGCCAATACACCACCAATGCAACCAAAGTGCAGTATTACCCCACACCCGCCTGCATTTTTCTGTATAGGCCAGGATCCCTACTGTAAGGACTGCCCTATAAGCCAATGTATTGTTGCCCGTATCCCGCCGCTAGGAGGCACGTACTTTGGTTATTTCGGGATACTTTGGAATTCAACACATACGGACCAAAAAGGAGCATTAGTCGAGGACATGATAAATGAGCTTCGGCTAATGGTCCATAACAGACCAGGTAAGCCACCTACGTTTCAGAACAGGGCGGGTGCAGCGAGCAACATAGACATAACTTTGTCGAACGTTGTGGCTGCGGGCCTCGTGCAGGACTGGAACGTGGTGGAACACGCAACAACAAGTGACCACAATCTGATAACCTTCGTTCTGAGTAACCTGAGGCCACGGGACACGGAGGTGTCGGCGGTGAGGTACAATATGGGGAAAGCCGACTACGAGAGTCTAAGGGCCGAGTTCAGAGCTCCACATCCGATACAAAGAGGAGGAGATATAAATGGCGAGGTAAAAAGGTTGACAAAGTCTATAAAAAGAGCAATGGATGCAGCCATACCAAAAGTAACTAACTGTAGAGCGGTCAAAAATACGGCCTGGAAGGAAAACCTCTCGAGACTGAGAAGCAGAGTGAGATGCGCGCGAAAGCGGTATCAGCGATGTGGCATCTTTCTCCAGAGGCAAGTACTTCTAGGGGAGTATAGAAGACTGAAACAGAACTACAAAGAGGAGGTAATGAAAACCAAAGCAAGGAGTTGGGAAATTTTCGTGGAAAAGAATTTAGAGCTAGACAAATGGGGCATCCCATACAAAATAGTTTCAAAGAAAATAAAATGCCCAACCATGCTCTCCACGCTGAGAAGGGAGGATGGCTCGTTCACAGGAGGTTGGGAGGACTCGGCAGATGTATTACTGGATGCGCTGCTGCCTCCCGATAGCCTGGAGGATGAGACACCCGAACAGGGAGAGATGAGGGAGGAAATGGTGCGAGCGTATGGGATGCAACAAGAAACAGAGGATTTCACTCAAGATGAGGTAAGAGAATGCATGAGCAAAATGAAAAGAAAAAAGGCCCCAGGGCCAGACGGTATACAGGTGGAGGTACTCCAGGCGCTAGCAGAAAGGCTAGTGCCGGTACTTACCTCACTCTACAATGAGTGCCTAAGACAGCGGAAATTTCCCAACTCCTTCAAGCAAGCGGAAATAGTCATAATAAACAAAGGCGAGGAAAAAGATCCTACGCTGCCAAAGACATACAGACCGGTTTGCCTATTGAACACAATGGGCAAACTGCAAGAGAAACTCCTCTGTAAAAGACTAAACGAGAAGAGGGAGGAGACAGGACTACATCCAGACCAGTATGGATTTAGAAAGAGCAAGTCAACGGAAGACGCCATAAATAGAGTCATTGAGATCATCGAAGTGAGCGAAAGCAGGTATGTTCTGATGGTCTTTATAGACGTTTCTGGGGCTTTCGACAATCTCTGGTGGCCCGTGTTCTTCGAAAGACTTCGGAGGATGCGGTGCCCTGGAGATCTGTACGGAAGTTTTAGGAACTACTGTCAAGATAGATATGCGACCCTGAGCTGTCCAGCTGGAAAGAAAACACGACACATAACGAAAGGGTGTCCGCAGGGCTCGGTCTGCGGACCGATATTCTGGGATATAATGCTGGAGGAATTGCTGGAAGAGATGACTGTAGATCCCGAAGTGCTGGGATGTATAGCGTATGCAGACGATTTGCTGCTAATCATAGACGCGCAATCAAGAAGGGAAATAGAGAACAAAGCAAATAGAGTACTAGGAAAGATAAACAACTGGATGGAAAGAGTCAAGCTAACGGTGTCAGAAACCAAGACGACGTATAGCTTAATAAAAGGAAGATTGGAAAGAGACCCAATAATAAAAATACGAGGGAAAAGCATTAAGCGAACAAAAGAAACAAAGTATCTAGGACTCATGATAGATGAACCTAGACTCTACGCAAAACACATAACAAGCGTCTGTGAGAAGGCAGTAAAGATAATGCATAGCATAGCTAGTCTGGCGCAGAGGGAGTACAGGATTCCCTTCGAGCAAGTACGGCTGTACCTGAGTGCGATACTCGCCTCGATTGTGGGATACGGAGCGAGTGTATGGGCACACCGACTACAGAACAACAAGAATGTAGAGAAACTGGATAGAGCACAGAGAGGGTTCCTAGTCAGAATGACGGGGGCCTTCAGTACAACAGCAACTCTTGCGCTAACCGTACTGGTTGGCGTGATGCCCATGCACTTGGAAGCGAAAAGGAGAGCGTGCTTGTATTGGCAAAAAAAGGGGAGGTACGAAAAGGTGACAGAGATAATTGGTCAAGACATTAGAACCAAAAGAGGCTTAGAAGAAATAATAAGCAGGAAAAGGCAAAATGAATGGGATAACTCCCAAAAAGCAAGAAGGCTGTATGATTTCGTGCCGAACCTAGATGCAGTACCAGCGCATTTCAAGCCGAAGCAGGGGCTAATTCATTTCCTAACGGGACACGGCCCGTATCCTACATGCCTGCACAGGTTCAATCTGAAGGAAGATGTGCTCTGCGAGTGTGGAGAAATCGGCACTCCGGAGCACACGCTCTTCCAATGTGAAGCCCATGAAAACAGTGAGGAGCAGAGGGAGATGAGAAGAACCCTAGAGGGAAAGGACATAAGAGAGATCATAGAGAATGAAGAGGATTTCAATGTGCTAAATGAGTTGGCACACAGAACCTCAAGAAAGCAGCTGGAATTGTATAATAATAGAAGAAGAAATAGAGCGGGGGGACAACCTGGGTGAATTCGAGCAGAGTAGAGGTGGAATTGAGATTGAGGATCAAACATAACAAAGAATAAAAAGTAGTGCACGAAACTTAAGAATAAGAATATCTAAAGATTAACTTGATATTAAAAAAGAATAAAATTAAAAATAGAAGTGGAACCTGGGTGTGTGATGAACTCTGAAAACTCCGTGGCTAAGGGCCCAAGGCTCACCAGGGAGTTGAACGAGAGAAATCACACATCTAAAGGTCGGCTGATCTAAACCGAAAGAAAGATAGAATTAGAAATAGGAGAGCTGTGGTTGCAGGCCTCGCCTGGGGATGAGGAGGAGCAACTCACGGTCTGGGTGAGGACTGGAAACACAGAATTAGAACGTAAGGATAGGTATAAAAATAAACTAGGTTTAGCGATAGGTTAAGGAGAGTAAAACTGGGGTGCCGGCAGGCTCCGCCCGGGGATGAGGAGCAGCGCCTCACGTTCTGGGGGGAGGCTGCTAGCACACACAAGACAAAGAATTGTCAAACTCTTTAGGTTAAGCTCAAAGGCCGAAAGAAGGTGAAAGAAAGTCTAAAAAAAGAACTGTGTAAAAAATTGGAAAATTGGAACTTCTTTCATTTAGTAGATTAAGGCCATTTAGTTTTAAGTGAGTAGGTAATAGTTAGAATTAGGGAAAAAATGTTAGTAGGTAGTAGGAAACAAATGTAATCCCTTCAGGAAATAACGACCTGGATTTGTCACAAGAGGCCAGGTCAAAGTGTAGAAACTTAGTGAAAAAAAAAAAAAAAAAGTGACAAACCACTAAAAGACAAACAAGGACAACTGCTTACAACAACTGAAGAGCAAACAAGAAGATGGCATGAGTACTATAGCGAGCTTATGACAGAAGAAGAAAATGAGCCGCCGTTCCAAGAGGGTAACGACGTAGAGCCAAATGAAAATTATCTAAGGATAAACGAGGAAATTCCAACGAAAAAATAAATAGCTGAAGCAATCCGGCACCTGAGGAACAACAAAGCAGCGGGAATGGACGATATCCCAGCAGAACTGTGGAAAGCGGACACTGAGAGAACCGTGGACCTAATAGCACCATTATTAGCAGATGTATGGACTGAAGAAATCCTACCTAAGGAATGGAATAATGGAATTATAGTCAAGCTTCCAAAAAAAGGGGACGTACAGCTATGCGAAAACTGGAGAGGAATAACGCTGTTATGTTCCATAAATAAAATATTAGCATTTATTGTTCATCAAAGAATCAACAATATAATAGACAAAACTCTCAGAAAAGAACAAGCAGGTTTCAGAAGGGGAAGATCCTGTATAGACCAAATCTCGACGGCAAGAATCATCATAGACGAAACTATAGAGAAGAACGGAGCCTTGATAATGGCCTTTATAGACTTTGCTAAAGCCTTCGACAGCATAAAACATACAGCCCTGTGGAAAATCTTAAGACTAAATAGATTACCTCCAAAGATCATTGGAATAATCAAAATGATGTATCAGCAAACAACATGTCAGGTATTGCATAAAGGGCAAATGACAGATAAAACACCAATTGAAGTAGGTTTAAAACAAGGTTGCATACTGTCACCTTTGCTCTTCAATATATGTCTTAATCATATACTGGAAAAAACAATTGAAAGAAAAAATGGGATCCCTTGGAACTACCTTCAGAACAAGAAACTAGCAGATATGGAATACGCAGATGATATCTGTTTCGTAGCGAGCACAATAGATGATATGAAGAACATGTTAAGGAAGCTAGAGGTGAAATCGGCAGAAGTGGGTCTTAAAATCAACACGAACAAGACAGTAGAGATGAGAATAGGAGTAACTAACTGTGACAAACTATACATCAACCAACAAGAAATAAAACAGGTTCAAGAATTTTGCTACCTAGGCAGTATAATCAGTGCAAAAGGTGGAGCTCAAGCAGATATTAAACAGAGAATACGAAAAGCACAACAAGCCTTTGGAACCCTCGCAAATATATGGAGATCAACACAGATCAGCCAAAATACTAAAGTAAGGCTATTTAATAGTAACGTGAAAACTGTGCTACTTTATGGGAGTGAAACATGGGCAATAACTGACGGAAATGTAAATAAAATCCAAGTTTTTGTAAATAGATGTCTACGTAAAATTCTAAAGGTATACTGGCCCAATATCATAACAAATGTAGCACTATGGAAAAAAACCAAACAAGAACCCATCAGAACAACAATAAAGAGGAAAAGATGGAACTGGCTGGGACACACACTGAGGAAAGAAAATGCAGACATAACAAAACAGGCACTCAAATGGAATGCAGTAGGACGAAGAAGCAGAGGACGCCCGACCAAAACATGGAGGAGTACCGTTGAAGAAGACCACAAAAGTATGAAGAAAACCTGGGGAGAAATAGCAACCATGGCCAGAAATAGAGGAGAATGGAGAAGCTTCGTGGATGCCCTATGCTCCTTCACGGAGTAACAGGATTGGATAATATCAAGTTCGGAATCTTTGTTTAGTTCATAACGTCTACCTCGGTTTCATAACAAAAGATAATTAGAATTACTGGGACGATTTAGACTTTTCTTCCGATTTTATTTGTCAAAGACCACGGTCTTATCACTATTTGAACAGATTGACCAGGAAATAAGAAGTCAGACTCTTTGGTAAATAATTAATTATTTTGCTGTGTAGACAAATATAAAATAATCTTTTTAAAATATTACTAGGAATCATGCATTAAATCCTGCTACAGTGTAAACATAGGTACCTGTTACAGTTATATTTATATATATTTCCTTATAATTCCTTCCTATATAATAACAATAATAATTTATAATTTCAATAATAATAATTTCCTTATAATAATAAGGAGGTAATAGAATACTTCCCGAGATGAAAGAAAATAACATAACCCAACTAATGCCTTCTGTCAGGCAGGTACTCAAAAAAATAAACATGATTCATTCACTGCACCAATGCGCAAGCGTAACCGCAAAATTCGGAGTTAAACCATCTAACGAGGATCGGTTAAAATCGTGGTTAACTTAAACGAGTTTAAGCTATAACTTAGTACTGAAAAACTGATTAACCATGAATATTTCGGTGACCAAAAAATAAATAGGTTAACCCACTGAAAAACCGGCCCTTAGTAGGTTATGCTTTTTAAAATTGACGGTTGTCTTACTTGGCCTCGATCTTCTTGGCAACAGCATGCTTATGGTTGAAAAAAATCTGAGGGTGGTGCTTTTACCCTCGAAATATCAAATTATGACCGTTTTGTGTCCTTTTTGTATTATAGTTTTGTGTAATGTGTATCGTAGTTGTGGTTGTGTAACGTAGGTTCTGTAACTAGACCAAGTCATTTAGAACAAAAAAAAATCGGAATAAATCGATTTTTAAATACAGCACATATCCGACGTCCTGAAGGGCATTAAGGATTGTGAGAAAAAAGAAAAAGAAATACAGCACGTTGCATCATTTTGCATTGTATTCAGATGACGTCAGGGAAAAAGTCTACAGTAGAAAAATGGGTGGAGGTGCATAATAATTGAACTTGTATAGCATGCATCAAACAGTGCATAAACTTAAACATGTCAATATCAGTATATCAAGGGCTAAATTTTGTTATTCTGGGGGTTTTTTTGAACCACTGAACATGAATACGCAATCAGAACCGACCCCCCGATGTACCTGGTGGCTAGGGTTACTGCTAAGGCACGGCACGTCATCTGGAGTTTCGAAGGTTTTCGGTACTAAATTGATGCAAACGGACTACACGGGGGTTTTTGGGGTTGCTGAATAAGAATAAGCCATCAGAACCGACCGCCGGAGAACCTCGTGCCAAGAGTCACTGCTAAGGTACGTCATCTTCTGGAATTTACAGTCATCTTTTGTACGTCGAGGGTTTTTGGAGGTCGATTCTGAAATTATAATCGTGTTCAGCAACCCCAAAAACCCAGGAGTAATCAGTTTGCATCAATTTAGTGCTAGAAAGCCCCTAAACTCTACAAGGTGACATGCATATCAGTCGCCCTGGGCACTATCTGCTCCGAGGGTCGGTTTTGATGTCATATTCATGTTCAGCAACCTCAAAAACCACCGACTTAACTGTTTTCATAAATTTAGTGGAGAAAACCATCGAAACTCCAGAATATGATGTACCTCAGCAGTGACTCTAGTCACCAGTTACTCCTGGGGCCAATTCTGATGACGTATTCGTGTTCAGCGATCCCAGAAACCCCCTAATAATCTGTTTGCATCAACTTATGTAGTGCCGAAACTCCAAATGCCGTGCCTTAGCAGTAACCCTGGATACCAGATGTTCCGGGGCTCAGTTCTGATGGCGTATTCATGTTCAGCGACCCCAAAAACCCCCGAGTAACAAAATCTGGTCCTTTATATACTGATTTTGACAGGCTTATGTACTCTTGGGTGCAAATGTAATTATGCTCTAATGCAAATGTAATTATGCATTTTCACCCATTTTTCTGTTATAGACTCTTTTCCTGACATCATCCCGAACACAATGTAAAAAGTCGAATAGGTGCTGTATTTAAAAATCGATCTATTTTTTCTAAATGCCCTGGTCTAAAGAAATGTAAATAATATGTTTGTGTATTGTGTGTTGCATATTGATCGTGTATAAATGGTAGACGATATGTCTCTCGACTTCCTATTACTCCGCTATTGTTGGTATATTCTTGTTATTGGCTTCTTCTTTTATTATTGGCGACCAAAGCCTGCTAAATTCTGCTGATGAGTTTGCTATATATTTTTCTTCTTCAAGTAGGATGAGAGCTGCTTCTTTGATTTTTCTTTTTTTGATGTCTATTTCTTTCACGATTATTGATGCTTCTTTCTATTGTACTCTGTGCTGATTGTCCCAGACATGTTTGCATATCTGGGATCTGTCGAAGTTCGCGATTTGTTACGAGCAATAAGGATTTATTTTAAGTAGCAAAGTACCTAATATGCAAGGAACAAAATATGTGTAGTCATATAAAATTTTTACTAAATTTCATTATTGTTTTTTTTATCCATTTTTGTCTAATAAAATTCAACAACAACTTTTCTCCGTCAAAGTCATAGTCTTAAAATATGACAAGAATTAAGTTGAACCCTGGATGTTTGATTTATATATTTTTTAAATTGACGTACCTAATACAGATCCTGTCTGTTGGTGTAGTGACACCTGCATGTGATATTTAAGACAATGTTGGAGGTTCCAATCATGAGAATGCCATAAAAGGGTTATCAAAAATTAATGATGTAAATATTTCAGGTCCGGTTAACATCTTTCTCGTTGCTTTATTTTACAAATCAGTCTGAGATCTGAGATGCAAGCTAGTGGTAGAGGGAAAACCAATAGAACAGCTAAACCAGTTCAAATATCTAGGTGTAGAGTTATCAAGTTATCATGACCCAGCCAGAGACCTAAGAGGACAAATTAGCAAGGCCGCTGTCTTGTCCGGGTGTGTGAGAGATGTGGTCTGGAATAACCTATATATGAGAATGGACAGCAAAGTTAGAATTTATAAAACATGCATCAGACCTGTTATGACTTATGGCATTGAATCAAGAGAAGACACCAATAAAACCAAAAGCATGCTACGAACAGCCGAAATGAAGACACTAAGAGCAATAGCAGGGAAGACAAGAAGAGATAGAATATGAAACAACATCACCAGGGAACAATGTGGCGTAAAAGATGTAGTCAGATGGGGCAGGCAAAGACGAAGAGAATGGTTCAGTCATGTAAAAAGAATGGAGGAGTACAGACTAACAAGAATTGCTCTAGAAGGAAAACCAGCAGGCAAGCGTCCACCGAGGAGACCACCAAAAAGATGGAGAGATAGCTGGCAGTTTACCTCTCAAGAAATACTTCAACGTCGGAATTAACAGATCGACAGATCTACAACAAGTATAAGAAGAAGTCTAAGATCTGTTACTTAATTGAGTTTCTTAACAAAACCAAAAATTAAAATACAACTCTTCTGGTATTACTTGGACATATCTTCAGAAATATACTCACTTATTCAAGAGTATGAAATATACGAGTAGTTTCAGAGTCCTTTTTTACTAAATGTACTGAGAAGAGAGCCTATATTGGTAGTCCATAGTACCTACTATTATTTTTACTATGATCTGTGGCGAATAAATAAGTCCGAAGAAGCCAAACTACTCTACACATATACGATTATACAAATCTTATTTCTTTGTTTGCTATCTCAAATCAAAACTACATAATAGACTGTGGCCGCGTTGGAAGAATGGACATGAATCACTTATTCGAAAACAAAACACAAACCTAACAAAAAGAAAACGAAACCGCGGAAATTTCTATTCTACTTCGATTTAAAATAGGTACAAGCGCGTTAATGGGGCATTCTATTACACAAATCAAGCGGAAAAGTGAAAACAATTGGAGAAGATTCCCAACTAGCCAGCGTATCGTATGTTTGTAGATTAGCATAAGATACACTTTGTTTTTTTTTTACAATGGATGGTGTGAATATATAAAACATTTTCTGGTATCATCTGAAATTATGGTTTAATATTTAAGATAAATTAAAATATCTGAAAAGAAAAGAAATTATTTTCTATTATAAAAATATAAAGGAAAGTACACTGGAAAGTCAGGTGACAACGTTGATAACGGTGATAATATTGAAGCGACAGAATATAATAATCAATTTTTAACTAATTACTTATTACTACTTATTACTACTTAATTATTCTAACTAAAAATAGGAAATACAAGCTATTGGACAAGCGTAAATCCTAGGTTTTCACCAAAAGTGACCGGAAGTAAAACCAGAAATCAATATTATTAGAACTCTTCGTGTAACTTTGCGTTAATTGATATATGAGCCTATGAGTGCAACAAAGGCGAACTCGACTTTGGACGATTTTTTTTCATGCTCCTTCCTTGACATAACACATTGGTTCATTAATTCATAATCGTAATTCAATTATTGAATCAAATAAACAAATTAGCCGAGTTTGCTCTCATTCAACAACTTTAAAATTGCATTTTTCTCGAAACGGATATTTTAGAGTTCGCCCTTGTTGCACGCATAGTCTCATATATGATTTCACTAATTTTGAGTATCTTTGATAAACTTACGGTAATAACTTTTTTAACCGAAAGTGTAATAAAAACCGGAAGTGATATAAAAACCGGAAGTATATATTTGTTCTCGTCTTGCTAAGTACTTCCGGTTGCAACTCTAGGACCGGAAGATCCAGTCTAAATTTTTTTACCTTTAATACCATCTTTGGGTTATAAGCTCTTATTTGATACCTTATTTGTTATTCTATCTATCCTAATAACGGAAGGGTTGTGTTCACTGAAAAATAGATGTACGGAAGGAAAGACATGGATATTTCAAGGTGTTCACCATTTTTTATTGTAAAATGGGTGAACAGTATTGTTATTGATAATTATAAATTGTGTCCCTATATTTGACCGACAACATTGTACCAGGGAGAGTACTAACTGATGAATTTTGATTTAGGAGAATTAACTTTTAAAACTTTTTTTCATACTTATTGACTAATATGATCATTAAAAAGTCAAACGATAACATTATTAACTATTTAAAAATTTAATCAGAGTTTGCGGCGATATTTACCATTCTTTATCTAACATACATAGGTATATCTATATTTATCTAATATACATCTATATTGTTCGTCCGCTATAACTTTTCCAATGCGTCACGATTCATTTTCAAACAAATTAAGTCAAAACATAAAGTGAAACGAACGTCGATGTGTATATACATTTTGTATATTGTATACTATATACTACACACATTGGCGTACGTTTCACTTTATGTTTTGACTTAATTTGTTTGAAAGTGAATCGTGACCCATGGGAAAAGTTATAGCGGATGAACATTCTTTTTTTAGGTTTTAAATTCGCCGAAATAATACAAACGATATATGTAGTACTCATTATTCGACGCGCCTTAGAATCCTGTCTGTCCGTTTGACTGTCAGTGAACACAACTCCTCCGTTATTAGAACAGATATAATGACAAATCAGATGTCGAATTAAAGCTAATAGGTAACTCAGTGATAAATTTGACTTAGAAAATTGGCAAGAAATTTTACTTAGAACTTCCAGTTCCAGAGCTGTAACTGAATGTACTGTTTTAAAGTCGGCCCAGCGATATATTATTCCACGCGCCTTATCAGCTCGAGAACAAATATTTATATACTTTCAATTTTTATCTCACTTTCGCTTAAAATAGTGTAACTGGAAGTGGCACATTATAGTCGCAGAACATACACGTGATATATCCATTTACGCGTATTGAAATTTCGCACTCTAATATTTAGTTCTGGCTTTGATGTAATTTCCGCTTAAAAAATTATGACCGGATGATAATTCTATATAAAGCTACACGAAGAGTTCAAATATCTACTTCCAGTTCAACTTCTGGTCACATTGGGTGAAAACTTAGAATTTGCCAAGTCTAATTGCTTATTAAATTTGACTTATTTTATTTTGCAATTTAATAATTACCACATATATTTACACCACATCCTTTTTCTTTTGTTTCTGTTAGCGTCGTTATCTTAAATAAAGTACTTACATGTAATTTGTTGTCAGATTGTTTACATACCTGAAAATAAAAAATAATAAGTAGATAGTTACACATTTATAAAGAATCTCATGTTTTACAATGATTTTAGAGATACTATTTTTTTTATTTAGCTAATGCCTCGACAACTAATGGCCGTTGGCATGGTAGGTACGGTGAATTTTTGCAGTTAGGTACCTAGCGTCATGTGTAGTGTGTGTGTTGAGTAACTGTCTTGTTACGTTGCAAAGTCGACGTCATTGTCTTTGCAAAGAGACGCTAATCGTATCCGAACGTCTGCGGTCCCTCCGGTGAGTACCGATCCCACAAGGACAGAAACTATTTTCATTTATTAATTTATAGACCGGTCTGGTCAGACCCAAAAATATTAGTGAGGTTACAATAATTACCATCAAGCTAAAAATTGTCAGGATTGTTCAAAATACCCATCATAAATGAAATCTAAAAAGTCCTCATAAATCCGACCTGAGCTAAAAAATTTACGCGGGGTCAAAGGTCCCCAAATATAGTTTTTAGCGATTTTCAGCGGAACAGTAAGTTTTATCATAAAATTAGTTCTAAAAAAAATGTAGATTAGATGATTTTCTAAAAAAAATATCTTAATACTTTTTTTCGTAAGAGTCACCGTTTTTGAGATACAACGAGTCAAAGAGTTGAAAGAGTTCTAATGGTCATAATATGTATTAAATACACCACGTATATACACCACTGAAGCTGTAATACAAGTAAACATAATATTCTATCGGTCAACTTAACTTATATTACACATAATAATATAATATATTATAAATATGATAATGTTTCTACTATACAGCTTGTGGCCTACCGAAGGATGTAATCATAAGCTGTATTATATTACAGTGCCAACCCAAAATCATTACAAAGTGAATGTAACGCGAAAATAATAAGGATTATTATTTCAATTTTACAGCTTATTCCCAACAAAAATAGTAAATTGTTATGACAAAGTAATAATTCTTCTTACTTATACGTTTTATTCAATTTGTAAAGATGGGTTTTGTTGGAAGAAACACGTTTTATTGGTATTATTATAAAACTCGAGGTATTAATTAGTCTTGAGTACTACTCCGGAGTGAAAATACGTGTTAAACCTAATTTTACTTGAATATGCTGAAGTTTAAAAAAAATTAATTCAACTCCACAAGAAGTTATTTCCAACGGAATTAGCTTTCTTCTCTCTATGTATGGAGCACCTAAAAAAACTACGTGCTTAGATAAGTTTCGATCTGCATGTTTTTTTTTAAATACTCGAAATAAAAAACAAATGCAATTATCTTGTCTTCCTCCAACCTCAGCGGCTGCTCATCAACACCTTTTTCGGATATATTACCAAGTTCAAGTGTGGCTTGGTTATCAGATAGATCCAAAAGACTAGGGATAGAAATTAGTCGACAGTTCATTAGAACCAATTCAAACTTTACTCCCACCTGCGCCGGAAAAGCTCCTGAACACAATTTTTTGCAACTGTAAAAAGGGATGTAGCGCTAAATGTGGTTGCAAAAAAGTTGGACTGTTTTGTTCGGTGGCATGCACTAATTGTCAAAACCGGTCGTGCTCCAATGTTGAATCACCAACAATTGAGGATTCATTTGATTCTATCGAGGAGCCATGCGATGTGTCATTATTGGGGCAATTTACTTGCACCCAGGATGAACAAGAAGAAGAAGAACAACAAGAAGAAAAACAAGAACTAGAAGGTGAAGAAGAAGAAGAACAAGAAGAAGAGGAAGCAGAAGTATTAGAAAATTATGAACCAGTTGGATAAATTTCCATTTTTTTTAATTTATACCGCTTTTTATAACTTTTATCATTTTTAACTCTTGCCAATATCAATTATTCAATAGCTTCACATTAAACAGAACCGTGGAATAAGCCTACTGGAATAACCACGTTAAAAAACGCGCTAAGTACACTACCTCAAAGGTGGGGTGGAAACGTGGGCGCATATTATGACAATTACAACTTTTTGAATCATTGTATCTCAAAAACGGTGGCTCTTAAAAAAAAAGTAATAAGACATTTTATATAGATAATTATCTAATCAACATTTTTTGTTAGAACTAATTTTATGAGAAAACTTGCCGTTTCGCTGAAAATTGCTAAAAACTATATTTTGTGACCTTTGACCCCGCGTAAATTTTTTACCTCGGGTCGGATTTATAAGGACTTTTTAGATTTCATGATGGTATTTTAAACAATCCTGCCAATTTTCAGCTTGATGGTAATTTTTGTAACCTAAGTTGACCGGAGTATTTTGTTTTCACAATTCTTACAGAGAAGTTTGGACTTAGTCGTGTCTATGTGATATTAATTCCAAAATTTCTCATGGAGTGCAGAAATATATTGGCTTAAGAGTTGATTTGGGCAACTTAAGAATGCCTGGGAAACACTAATGATGAAAATCTGGTTAAAAAGATTATTACTGGTGACGAGTCGTGGGATCACTTTTATGATTCTGAAACAAAGCGACAGAATTCAGAATGTAGGGCAGGGTTCATCCGAGCATTAATGTTGGTAATTTTTTTTGTTATGAATACCTACCATAAGAATGCTTTAAAAGATCAAATAACCAACAAAGAATACATTTAACTTCTAAAAATATTGTGAGGTGCAATATATGTATGATTTATAAAAATAAATCGGCCCAATTTTTGGACACAAGGCGAGTGATTTCTTTATCACATGCCTGCACTTTGACCGTACAATATTTTTTAGTTCGTCGCTAAGTTCGTGCTAGTTATTCAATCGTCGCTAGTTCGACATAGCAACTTTTCAGAAGCAGTCTTCTGAATTTCAGAACGGTGCAATTTCAGCTGCTCAATACTAATTGTCAATTTACAAAAATAATTGACTTAACGTTTTTCTTTGGAGACTTGATTTTAAAATTTCTACTCTTAAGCGGAAATGTATGTAATGTTTCCTTCACGGTACGTAACAGGCTCATATAAGACGCTGATGTGTTTAATTTATTCCAAAATGCTTCAATCTTCATTACAAGAAAGAAGAAAAAAGTGCATCCACTTTCCCACATAACAGTATAACTGTACGATCAACAGATGCTGAAATATGGCCAACTTCTCGCTTTTTTATACGTGGTACATTACAAACAGCGCGGTATTAAATTCAACCAGGCTCCTTAGTCCATGTTAGGATGCCGCTCCCGTATGGAAAAATTTCTGATTCGGTTCCTTTACGGATTCCTGTTGAAAAATGTATTCTTTAATCACATCAGAAAGGTACCGGATGAAATTTTTTGGCAGAAATTGATTAAACAATTTTCTTAACAAATTCAAAATATTACTCTTTTTTGCTCCGAATCATATTTTTAATTATTTGGGTCATTTTAAACAAAAGAGACCTTTTTTGTTTATAATGACCCAAATGATGACCCCAAAATGACTTTTTCTCAAAAGTTAATTATTTGCGTGGCTTGAAAACTCACTGGCTGCATTCAGCAGAAAACTGTGATAACTAATCGATTACTTAGCGATGTGTAATCGCTAACGATTCTTCTGAATGGTATACTTTCATGTACAGCTGGTTCCTAAAAAAACTGATACGACTCTTAGTAAGATTTGATCATTTTGAGCAGTGTATGATTGGTCTGACATTATATTATATTTATTATGACAGACAAATAATACAATAAACAAACAAACAGCCATTTTTGAGGTTGAAGTTATCAGTACTAATTGCACAAGAGCTCTAAAATTATTGAATTTTTCCCGAGTGTCACTTTGGCAGTTTTAATTTCACGAGCCGAAGACGAGTGAAATTATGTCAAAGTGTCACGAGGGCAAAAATTCTATATTAATTTTAGAGTTCGAGTGCAATTTGTTGCGATTATTTCATGAATAAAACTGTTCAAAACCAAAATTTTATTGTAATTTATATATGTAAGTACCAATTAGTGAAATTAAACACACATTTGTTATAAATATGTATTTGACGGTTGAAAGTCATCACTTTTATAATTTTTAAAACATTTGTCATTAATGTCACTGAATGTATTTTTTCGTAGAAACGAAGGGCATCTGACGTAATATGCTTAACGACGGGAGATTATCAAAAATTATCACTTTAATTTGCGTGTCTGTAGCTTTCTATTGGTCAGAATCTCCTATGAATGAAATAATCAGTAGTAATTGCACAAGAGCTCTGAAATTATTGAATTTTTCCCGAGTGACACTTTGACAGTTTTAATTTCACGAGCCGAAGGCGAGTTTGTAATTGTATGTCAAAGTGTC
Source organism: Diabrotica virgifera virgifera (assembly GCF_917563875.1). NCBI lineage: Eukaryota > Metazoa > Arthropoda > Insecta > Coleoptera > Chrysomelidae > Diabrotica > Diabrotica virgifera. Next base: position 195,600,990 of record NC_065444.1, read on the forward strand.
ACGAGAGCAAAAATTCTATATTAATTTCAGAGGTCGAGTGCAATTTGTTGCGATTATTTCATGAATAAAACTGTTCAAAACCAAAATGTTATTGTAATTTATTTATGTAAGTACCATTAAACACACAGTTTTTATAAATATTTGACGATTGAAAGTCATCACTTTTATAATTTTTAAAACATTAATTGTCATTAATGTCACTGAATGTATTTTTTCGTAGCAACGAAGGGCATCTCACGTAATATACTTAACGACGGGAGATTATCAAAAATTATCGATTTAATTAAGATTTCTGTAGCTTTCTATTGGTCAGAATCTCCTATGAATGAAATAATCAGTAGTAATTGCACAAGAGCTCTGAAATTATTGAATTTTTCCCGAGTGACACTTTGACAGTTTTAATTTCACGAGCCGAAGGCGAGTGAAATTATGTCAAGGTGTCACAAGAGCAAAAATTCTATATTAATTTCAGAGGTCGAGTGCAATTTGTTGCGATTATTTCATGAATAAAACTGTTCAAAACCAAAATTTTATTGTAATTTATTTATGTAAGTACCATTAAACACACAGTTTTTATAAATATTTGACGATTGAAAGTCATCACTTTTATAATTTTTAAAACAATAATTGTCATTAATGTCACTGAATGTATTTTTTCGTAGCAACGAAGGGCATCTGACGTAATATACTTCACGACGGGAGATTATCAAAAATTATCGATTTAATTCAGATTTCTGTAGCTTTCTATTGGTCAGAATCTCCTATGAATGAAACAATCTGACAAATTTTAAGATTTGGCAGTGACAGTGACAGTATGTAAATAATAAGTATTTATCCTTCAAAATATAATAAATTAAATATAATTAAACTCATATTCATTATATCATACTTCATCAAAAGCTTTTTACAAGAACATAGTCAGCGATTTTGATATGGCTTAAGGCTGTATGACACTATGCATTTTCTTGTATCATTTCTAATATTGTTTCTGATATTAGAAAGTTATATACATTTTCTTGTATCGTTTCTTGTACGTACATTTGTGCCCTGTACGACACTATGCAAGTTCTTGTATCGAAAATTGTATGAAATTCGGCACGTGATTGGTCGAAATTTTGTTTGTCACCATATGTCACGTTACATTGGTATGGTAGTACTGCGTCTAGAGCTGATTTTAAAGATTTTATAAAATTTATAAACTTTTAAAAACTTATAAATTTAACATTTTAATGTTAATCAGAATATTTACGTTGACTGTTTGAGGTTGATTATTTTTGTGTCTTTATTTTGTTTTGATATTTATGCTAAAATATTTGTATTAGAATTATCTTCAGTTTGATCCAAATTAGGAACTATTGTATTTTCCTCAATTAAAAAATTATGCAACATGAAACCCAAAGTTATAGTTTGAACTTTACTAGGAGCTAAATATATGGTTATTAGTAGAACAGTAGTCCATACTAAACGGTATATTAAGTATCAATAAAACATTTATAAATAATACCTACAAAAACACAAATAAATTAATCAAGACATATTATGATCCTATTTTCAGCCGCCATTATGACATAGATGTTTTACCAGCAGGTTTTACGTTTTTGCTCTTTGCGCAGAAATTGGCGCAGTTCTTGTACAAGAATCTAGGCATTTTTTTGACATATCAGAAACGATATCAGAAACGATACAAGAAAGTGCATAGTGTCATACAGCCTTTAGAGCCAGACTACATCAAGATCGCCTATAAATCGTGCTGTTGCAAATACGTGAAAGACACCCCAAGAACAGAAATGAAGATTATTATGAAACAGTAATTTATAAATAAGCCCATTTAATTCATACATAGTTTCAAATTCTTGAATTTCTTGCGACATAGGTAAACCTAATAATTACATAGGAATAATCTAACAAAGAAGCTCAGATATTTATCAGCGTGATTTATATGCCCTCCAGCATTCCTTGCCTTCAATTCATGTTTTTTAAGATACATAACTTAAAATATACGTGTTAGACACATGTCATAAGTCAATCTTATTTTAATTTGCTAAGTAATCATATTTCAAAACCGATGTTTAAAATGGCGACCGATAAGTCATCGAATGATAACTAATCGACAATTTATGTGGCATTCAGCAGAAAATCATTAAGCGATTAGTCGTCGATTGAATCTGCTGAATGCACCCATAGAGCCCAATAAAGGAACGTGAAATAAGGCGATACTGTCTAATTTTTAGTTTCACCACCGAATTTCATGTAAATTTGCATTTAGGTTCTACTTACAATTTACAATCAACTTCAAAGTTGGACGTGTGCCGTTGGTTGCTTTTACTTGGGGAGTGAAAGTCACCCCTTCTAGAGGGTGAAAAAAGGTACGTTTAAAATAAGTCCGAAAATTAATAAACTAATTCTAGCAACTTTTGTTTGATAGAGTTTTTTAACTAAGTCAATAAGTTTCGAGTTCTTTGCGAATGAAAATGGTTATTTTTCAACAACAAAAAAACACGTTTTCAGGCACGTATAAAGTAAATGGTAAAGCGGTAATAATAAATTTAATTTGGGGTGCTAAATAGGAGGAGATTTTCACGGTTATTTTAACAAAAAAAGGGACTTTCGAAAGTGCTTAATTTTTGGTTATTTCACGTTAAAATATTCGATTTGGAATTTGACGAATAAAACCGTATTTTCATGAGCATACTATGCTTTTCTATAACTTCATTAATATACCATTTTCTTTTTCGTTTTTTTTTATAAACTATATTATTGAAAAGAATATGTAATAATAATTTTTTTCTACGACCGTTTAATAACATGCTCATTATTCACTATTTTTGAATAGATAATAACACCCATTACTTTACCCGTGAGTAATAATTCATTACGCACGGGCTGAAGTTGAGTTCAAGTGGTGAATGCCACTTTTAATATCAAGTAAACTGCAAATAAAATTACTTAAACTTGTTTATTTTATACAATAATTATTGTTTTATATCAATAATTAACTTAGAAAAATTTTTAAAGGATTTTTAACTGTAACAATGGGTTAGTATATTTTTTACTTTTACGTATACTTTGTTATGAATTTTGACGTTTACCATCATTTTCAATGACAGTGACATTAGCGTATTTGCTGTGTTTATTGGAATTCACTTATAACTTGTATTGTGTTTTGTGTTTATTTTATAAAGTTGTATTGTGTTAAATATATTTATTATAACATATTATACACAGTTTTATTATTATGTAATATATAGTTAACTATATATATACATTATAGTGTAACAAAATAATTATTGACCTACCCTCGTATACCAGCTCCCGTCTCCGCACAGACAGAACACTATCGATGTTTCGAGATACGCCGATGCAGCGCCGATGACGTCCAAGCGGTCGAGTCACATGGACATAGCTGGAGATATATAGATATTTCTGGAATATCTGTATCGCATATATAAATAGGACATATTTGTAAATAGAGTTAGTCTTAAGCTAAAGTTTGTAAAGTAAACTTGTATAAATAAAAAATAAAGTCGTACATAAATTACGAACCGCTAGTTTTATTGTAATTAGAAGTAATTACACTAATCACGCTACAGTTGGTGTCGGTGTTCGGTTAACTTAGTGCGATATAAATAAGTGAATTACAGAGAGACTTTAAAAGACTTTTGAACTTTATTCGTCGGGAATAGTTAAAGTGCGTTGATTGTTCGGTATTCGGAAAGACTGTTAAAAGACATTTTGGAAAGTACGTGTGTGCCGACCAAAGATGTTGCTACAAGAACTTACAGTAAAACAGCTCCGTGAACAGCTCGAGGAACGGGATCTGGACAGCAGTGGGCTCAAGATAGTCCTACAAGCACGACTCGAGGATGTCCTCACGAAGAACGGAGAAGACCCAAAGACGTTCCACTTCCAGTCAGCAGAACAAGTAATCTTATCGAAATTAAAAACTGTTTCTGAAACGATCGATGAAACTTCTAGAAGAAGCGACGAGAAACTTGAAGAAGTTAGTAGAAGAAGCGACGAGAAACTTGAAGAAGTTAGTAGACAGAACAACGAGAAATTTGAAAGTGTTTCTCAAAAGATCGATGAAACTTCTAGAAGAAGCGACGAGAAACTTGAAGAAGTTAGTAGACAGAACAACGAGAAATTTGAAAGTGTTTCTCAAAAGATCGATGAAACTTCTAGAAAAAGCGACGAGAAATTTGAAAGTGTTTCTCAAGTAATTAAAGACGTTTGTAGACAGAATGACGAGAAATTTGAAGAAGTTTCTAGAACATTCGATAAGATGCAGAAAAGTGTAGAGACCGTAGAAGAAAAGATCAAACAACTAGAGAGCATGATAACCGATACAAAAGTACAACCATCAGTTAATGCAGCAGCGTTAGATCCGGTAGTGAAAGATGAACTACCGAGAGACGAAACGTCGCATAATATGAGATTCAAATTACCACCATTCGATGGAAAGTCCTCTTGGTCCATATATCTTAGACAATTTGAAGCTATTGCGACCGCCAATCATTGGACCGAACAGGAAAAGGCTGTTTCCTTGACTGCTGCTTTGCGAGGTGATGCTGCAGATATATTAAGATCAATTCCTAAGGGTCAAGAAAATTGTTACCAGACCTTGTTCACTCGTCTAGAAAAACGCTATGGAGATGCCCATCTACAACAAGTATACAAAGCACAACTGCGAAGTAGAAGTCAACGAGCAAGTGAGAATCTGCAAGAATTTGAAGCAGATGTGGCTCGTGTGGTGCGGTTGGCTTATCCAGAGGTGCCAGACAGCGTTTTAGAAGAAATTGCAGTAGATACCTTCGTCAATGGGCTGAAAGATAATGAACTACAGAAAGCTTTACGACTAGCAAGACCGAAAGTTTTAGATGAAGCACTTGCTATTGCATTGGAACACGAAACGGCTAGTCAAACTTCACGAGGCCATAGAGTAAGAACCATTGAAGAAAGTGACGAACACAACGATGAACGTCTGGAGGAAATGATACGGAGAGTATTAAGTAATCAGATGCCAAAGAGACGCGAGCCTAGATGTTGGAATTGTGGAGACGTAGGCCACATTCGTCGTAATTGTAAGAAGATCGTACAGCCGTCGGAAAACTAGAGCGGGTCGACACCAAGGGGCAACTGCGGACCTCGAGAACTAGAGCCCCCATAGTAACTGTCAACCTTACGTCCTCCGGTGGAATCCACAACTTATACATCGAAGGTCGTATCAGTAATAGATGTAGATCATTTTTGGTGGATACAGGTGCAACGAGAACTATCGCACGTCCAGATGTAGTACGAGACCATAATAAATTATCACCTGCAACAGTAAAGCTTAGAACAGCGACTGGTGAGCTAATTAATACATATGGCGAGGCTAATATGTCAGTATCCATTGGCCAGACCACAGTTGAACATCAAGTATTAATTGCCGAGATCTCCGACGAATTCATATTGGGGATGGACGTACTAAGGAAAGTGGGGGCAATATTGGATGTTCAAAATGGAGTTCTCAAGATCAATGGTGAAGAGTTGCCCTTTCACGACGACAAAGAAGATGTCATCCGCTTACTTACTACATGCGACGTAACCATACCCGGTAATAGTGAGAAAATTCTGATGACCATGCTTGATGGACACTGCCGAGAGGGAAGTTTAAGGATGGTCGAAGATGTGGATAATGTCGAGTTCCTAACGGCGAAAACTTTGGTAAAAGTTCGAGATGTGATCCCTGTAAGAGTTATGAATTTAAGGGAAACTGCTATCAAGTTAAGTAGAGGAGCTTTGATCGGGCAGTGTGTTCCCGTGGCTTCAATTTGCTCTGTGAATACCAATGAGAAATCATCGAAGGCGAAGTATCCAAAGGAGCTTGTTGAGATGATCATTGAAAGATGCCAAGATCTTGATCATGAACGAACGGAAAAAGTGACATCTATGCTGATAAAGTATCAAGATGTTTTTGCTATTGACACGAAGGATAAGGGAAAAACAAGCATAGTAACGCATAAAATAAATACCGGAGACGCTCAGCCAATCAGACAACGGCCTAGACGACTTCCATTTGCGAAAAGAGATGAAGCCGAAAAGATTATCAAGGATATGGACAAACAAGGGGTAATTGAACCATCGAACAGTCCATGGACATCACCAGTAGTTCTGGTAAAGAAGAAAGATGGTTCAACGCGTTTTTGTATCGACTACCGCCAGCTCAATGCGGTAACAAAAAAAGATAGTTATCCTTTGCCCAGAATAGACGATACATTGGATACTCTCTCCGGTTCTCGTTGGTTTTCCACACTCGATTTAAAAAGTGGATATTGGCAAGTAGACATGGAGCCAGCCGATCGGGAGAAAACCGCATTTTCGATAGGATCAGGGCTTTGGCAGTTTACGGCTATGCCGTTTGGTTTATGTAATGCCCCTGCCACATTTGAAAGATTAATGGAGGCAGTTTTAAGAGGTCTAACATGGAAAACATGCCTGGTTTACTTGGATGATCTAATTGTGGTTGGAAGGTCCTTTGATGAACATGCCAAGAATCTAATAGACGTCTTTCAACGATTGAGGGCAGCGAACTTGAAGTTAAGTCCGAAGAAATGTCACATGTTTCGACGAGAAGTTAAGTACTTAGGACATATTGTATCGAGTAATGGTGTAACAGCTGATCCTGAAAAGATTGATGCAATTAAAGATTGGCCAGTACCAAAAGATAAACATGAAATTAGAAGTTTCCTTGGCCTATGTACATATTACCGACGATTTGTCAAAGGATTTGCCAATATCTCCAAGCCCCTAACAAAGTTGACGGAGGAGGGCAAAGAATATACATGGAGTGAGGAGTGTCAAAAAGCTTTCGAACAACTACAAAGGGCTCTGATCAGTGCACCGATATTAAGCTACCCGGGACAGGCAGGAAAATTTGTTTTGGATACCGATGCTAGCAACAGTGCCATAGGAGCTGTTCTCTCACAAATCCAGGATGGACAGGAAAAAGTCATCGCTTATTTCAGCAAAGTCCTGTCGAAACCAGAAAGAAACTATTGCGTTACCAGAAGAGAACTGCTGGGTGTAGTGAAGGCTTGCGAACATTTCCATAAATACTTGTACGGCAGAAAGTTCCTTCTTCGAACAGATCACGCTGCTCTAAAATGGCTCATACAATTCCGTAATCCAGAGGGCCAGATGGCAAGATGGTTAGAACGACTTCAAGAATATGATTATGAGATAGAACACAGGGCCGGAAGAGTTCATTCAAATGCTGATGCCCTTTTGAGACGACCATGCAGTGCAAATTGTAATCACTGTGCCAAATTAGAGGAACGATTTTGCCCCGTGAGACGAACCACCGTCGTTAATGAGCAATGGCAGCCACAACAGTTACAAGAAGCCCAAGAAGACGATCCATGTATAAAAAGAGTATTGGATTGGATGCGTCGAGGTGAGAGACCTAGTTGGCAAAACATTAGTGCATGTAGTCCGGAAGTCAAGGCCTACTGGAGCCAATGGAATTGCCTGATACTAAAAGATGATCTTCTGTACAGAACCTTTGAGAACGATGATGGTACAGAATCTAAGCTTCAGTTGATTGTACCTAAAAGTAAAGTGTCAGAAGTATTGCGTCAGTTGCATGACGGTACATCAGGTGGACACTTTGGTATTACGAAGACTCTGCAAAAGGTTCGAGAACGGTTCTATTGGGTGAACTGTAAAGATGATGTAAGAAGATGGTGCCGGAAATGTGAACTGTGTGCATCCGGTAATGGTCCAGTTGGTAAAAAGAGAGCACCCATGAGACAGTACAATGTTGGAAGTCCTATGGAAAGAGTAGCAATCGACATTGCAGGTCCATTTCCAGAAACCGATGCTGGAAATAAATACATTCTGGTAGCCATGGACTATTTTACGAAATGGACCGAGGCCTATGCATTACCGAATCAAGAAGCAGCTACCGTTGCATAGGTACTTGTTAAAGAATTCTTCAGCCGATTTGGTGTTCCCTTGGAGATCCACTCCGACCAAGGGCGAAACTTTGAGTCAGCTCTTTTCCAAAACGTTTGTAAATTGATTGGTGCCAATAAGACCAGAACAACACCCCTGCATCCTCAATCAGATGGAATGGTCGAGAGGATGAACCGAACGATGGGTAAACACTTGTCCAAAGTTGTATCTGAACATCAGCGAAATTGGGACCAACACATTCATTTATTCCTGATGGTCTACCGCTCGGCCGTGAATGAAACTACAGGTCAAACACCAACCTGCCTGATGTTGGGTCGTGAAGTTCGTTTGCCCTGCGACCTAGAGTTTGGCTGCAGACCTTCCGAGGAATATGTTGCAGGCGAAGAATACGTAGACCGCCTGAAGTTACGAATGAACAACATTCATGAACTTGCCCGACAACACATCCAGATAGCCAGTGACAGAATGAAAGATCAATATGATTCTCGCTGCAAGAATGAAAGCTTCGAAGTAGGTGATCTTGTCTGGCTTTATAATCCACAACGTCGTCGAGGCCTGTGTCCTAAACTGCAAAGACAATGGGAAGGTCCGTATGAAGTTAAGAAGAAAATAAATGACGTAATATACAGAATTAAGAAGTTACCAAACGGTAAACCAAAAGTTATTCACATAAATCGTCTTGCACCATATGCTGGCTCAAATGAAACAGAGGAAGCCCGAGTCCTCCAACAGGAGATGAAAGATGCACCACAGCCAAGTTTTAAGGAATTTATGTCAAATTACGCAGAAAGAAAGAGTGCTAGATTCGGCGTGACCACAGAAGTTCAGCAAGATCTGTTTGGTGTTCCAGAAAACGTCTCTCTAGCCCACTGTGTTGCACAAGACCTCGAGATGACTAAAGGAATCTCGTCCGTATTCAATAGAAAGTTCGGCCGCCTGGACGAGTTAAGGAATCAACAACCTAAAATTGGAAGAGTATTGCGATTGGAAGATGGTCCTCGATCTTTGCTGTATATAGTGACCAGGAAGTCTTATACGGACACGCCAAGCTACGAGAACATATGGCGTGCTCTAACTAATTTGAAGAAAATGGTCTGTAATTATGACATCAAAGATTTGGCTTTACCAAAAATTGGCCATGCAGTAGAAAATCTGGATTGGAAGATTGTGAGAAGCATGCTGGAAGTGATCTTCAGAGAAACTGGCGTACGGATTACTGTGTGTTGCATGAACCCGAAGATGTCATACCCTTCAAAGACAGTAGACTGTTACTTCTTTTCTAGGGGTGTATGCAGAGCTGGAGAATCCTGTAGATTCCGCCATCCTGGGCCATCTAGGGTTGCTGATCGGGACGCTCAGATCTTAAGAGGGGAGCAGTGTAACAAAATAATTATTGACCTACCCTCGTATACCAGCTCCCGTCTCCGCACAGACAGAACACTATCGATGTTTCGAGATACGCCGATGCAGCGCCGATGACGTCCAAGCGGTCGAGTCACATGGACATAGCTGGAGATATATAGATATTTCTGGAATATCTGTATCGCATATATAAATAGGACATATTTGTAAATAGAGTTAGTCTTAAGCTAAAGTTTGTAAAGTAAACTTGTATAAATAAAAAATAAAGTCGTATATAAATTACGAACCGCTAGTTTTATTGTAATTAGAAGTAATTACACTAATCACGCTACAATAGCTTTATAAGATACGCCCACCGATAATAGTAATTTCCTATTTATTAGGTACACTGACAGTAGGTAGAAATTTGTGCTTATATTTTTCGGCAACGAATATAACTTGAATTGACTATTTCTTGTAGTGTTTTTACAATAAATAAAACAGCATTTTGTTGATAGTAGGCATGTAGGCAACCAATTACTCAACCGTGTACTACTAGTAAACAAAATTTATTTTTGTAAATGATAATTTTAATCTTGAGTAGTTGATAATAATAATTTTTTACTAATTAAAATAAAAAAGGTCGTAGAAAAAGTATAGTATTCTACTCGCATGTAATGGCTATTACTCACTTTGATGAATTACAACACTCCTACGAGCCTACGGCTCGTGTCGCAAACTTCATCATCGTCTTCCTTCTTGTATGTAGGCTTTAAAGCCTGTTTCTTCTTCAATATTATCCTCCTAAATTGTTTAGGTTATCGCACCACCTTTTTCTTGGTCTGCCAATACTTCTTCGTCCATTTGGTGACTTATCCCGTGCTATTCGTACTATCCTATCCTCTGCCATTCTACTAATGTGTTCGTTCCACTCCTGTTTCCGTTTTGTCACCCATCCATTTATGTCTTCTATATTGCATGATCGTCTTATGTTTTCGCTCCTCTCCCTATCCAACAGACTTTTCCCTGATATTCGTCGGAGTATTTTCATCTCTGTTGTTTCTAGTAGTCGTCTCGTTTTAGATGTGTCAGGCCTTGTCTCCGCCGTGTATGTTAATATAGGTCTAATTGCTGCTTTATAGATTCTTACTTTTGTGTCTTGTCTTAAGTGTTTGTTCTTCCAGATTGTGTCATTAAGAGATCCCGCCGCTTTACTTGCTTTTAAGCTTTGTTGTCGTACTTCCTCTTCAACATCTCCGTAACTGGTTATATCAATTCCCAGATATCTAAACCTTGCTTCCTGCTTTATTATTTTCCCATCAACTTCGATTTTACATCGTAGTGGGTATTTAGATGTTGTCATACATTTGGTTTTTTCTGCTGATATTATCATATTGTATTTCTTGGCTGTTGTATTAAAGATGTGTGTTAATCTTTGGAGATCGTCTTCTGTCTCGGCGATTAATGCGGCGTCGTCTGCATAACACAATACTTTGATTTCTTTATTCCCCATTCTGTAACCACGACCTTTACGTACTGCTTCTATTATTTCGTCCATTATTATATTAAAGAGCAGTGGGCTTAATGAGTCACCTTGTCTGACTCCACTTTGTACTGGTATAAACTGCGTTAGTTTTCCATTTATCTTTGCCTGTATTCGATTATGAAAGTAGATGTTTTCGATAGTTTGTATAATATTGATTGGTATGTTTCTTCCATACAGTAAATGTAAGACGTCTTCGACTTGGATGCGATCGAAAGCCTTTGTCAGGTCTATAAAACATAGATATGCTGGTTTATTGTACTCAATGGCCTTTTCTGTGATTTGTCTCAGTACAAATACGGCGTCTACGCAGGATCTTCCGGATCTGAATCCTTTTTGTTCATCTGATAAAGTTGTTAGTTTATTGATTTTGTTGGTTAGGACTTTTGTGGTTAGCTTAAGTGCGGTGTTTAGTAGATTTATACCTCTATAATTGTTGGGGTCTTCTTTGTCTCCTTTTTTGAACATTGGTATCATTATGCTGTTTCTCCATGCGTCTGGTATCTTGCAGTGCAATATTAGTTTTTGTATAAGTTTTGTCATCTCTAGGGTTATACTTTCTCCTCCGTATTTTAGAAGCTCGTTGGTTATTCCGTCTGGTCCTGGTGACTTCCTATTTTTGAGTGAATTTATGGCTACCCCTACTTCCTGAAAACTGATTTCAATTTCGTGTCTTAATTCAGGTAGGTTATTATTTTGATTATGATTTTCCTTTCCTTTAAACAGTTCCGTCAAGTATCTTTCCCATTCGTTTGCTGGTATGTTATTGTATTCCTTCAATTCTGCCATTTCTTTCCGTTGGTTTCTTATGAATCTCCATATTTGTTTTTGTGTTCCGTAGAAGTCGCTTTCCATCCTTTTTGTAAACTGTTCCCAGTGTTCATTTTTTGTTCTTCTTACCAATTGCTTTGTTTCATTTCGTATTCTTCTATAGGTGTCTCTGGATTCTGGAGTGTTTGATGTTTTATACTTCATGTAGGCGTCTCTCTTCTCTTTACATTTGTCTTTTATTTCTTTTCTGAACCATGGTGTATTGTTGTTGTTTCTTTTGTTCAGTATGACTTTGCGTTTTCCTAGAGCTTCTGTTGCTGCCTCTTCAATATTGTTTTTAATTTTCTCCCAGCTCGCGTTTATATCTTCGATGTCGTCTATCTGCTTCAGCTGTATCTTCTGTGCTAGCCTCCTTTGGTACATTTCTTTGGTAGAATCGTTCCACAGTGATTCTACATTGAATTTTTCCTCGGTGATTTCCTGTGGAAATCACTCCTTCATCATCGTGAGTAATAGTTATCATTACATGCTCGTTAAATAATATTATACTATATCGATATCATACTAACTTTTTGATATATTTGCGAAAAACTGCATGAAAACGTGGTTTTTTTGTTGAAAAATAAAAATTTTCAGTCACAAAAAGTAGAAAAGGATTGACTTAGTTAAAAACTCTACACAACACAACTTGGTTATAATTAGTCAATTTATCCATTTCCGGCCATATTTTAAACGTAGGTATGTTTTTTTTATCCCCGAGAAGGGGTCACTTTCACCCATCAAGCAAAAGCAACCAACGTAACCTCACAAGTCCAACTTTGAAGTGGAGGGTAAGAAGATCCTAAATTCAAATTTTCAAGCAAATCCGTTGTGACGCTGAAAATTAATCCAGAACGGTCATTTACTGGGCTAATATAAGTAAAGTATTATTTTTAAGGTTGCCAGATATCTAAATTGAAGTTTAATCAAATAATAAATGGATTGCATGTGTGAGTCCATACTATTGTAATAAAGAAAAAGAGAGACGTTCTCACAAACAATTTATTTTACAACTGACGACTGGTTTCGCTGTCTATACTTTGCACAGCATCTTCAGGTCCCGGTTAAAGTAAAATTGAATGTTTCCGGTATAAAGAATGAATATAGTAGTAGTCAATATCATACTTTTTCTCTGCACTTTGCTAAAAGGAGGGTTGGTAGTGAGATATATTTGACTGTAATAAACTAACAAAATATTGGCAGGATCTTGAGGGGAGTACGGTGGAAATAGTAAGAAAACACGACATTAAACCGAGAAACCGAAAAATTGTTAGCTATATATCGTTCCTGCCATTTCCAACTATCGAATCTGAAAAGTGGTACTTTTCAGGAGAGAAAAATAACTCTTTTTTAGAGACTCCTAAATCAGTGCATTGACAAATGGGAAAATTTTTATATTTTTTGTTTGTAATGTTTAATCCTGGTTAGATTGATAACAAATTTGAACTGCGTATCATTTTTTTCTTTCCAAATAATCACGTTCGTTACTTTGCTTTTTGCACTAATCACAGATTTGTTTCGGTCCGATGATTCAAAGTAGCGAATGTATAATAGCGAATAACTGTATAATCAAATATTGAAAATCCGTTAAAATGAAATCATAAACTGCCTCACAAGAATTTCTTGGAAGCGATACTGAAACAAAATTCGCACTAATTGTAAACACGTGCATTTTATTCTTCTCAGCACTTTAGAATTTTCGACATTTTACAGATTATAATTGAATAACTGTTGAATAAATTACAACACAATCTAACGAATGTGACACATTCGACATTTAGCGGTGTACAAATATACCTTTAGTTATATTTATACACCTTTTTTGTGTACACAAAAAAGGTGATAACACAAAAAAGGTGATAAACATAAGTGTTCTAACTACAGGGGAATATCATTGTTGGTAGTTGCTAGTAAAATCTACGAAATAATACTAGAGAAAAAGTTGCGAGAAAATATCGAGGCCACACTGGATGACAGCCAATGCGGCTTTAGGCCAGGGCGAGGTACAACCGATCTCATATTCACGGTGAGACAGTTATCAGAAAAAGCCCTACAACATAACAGTAAGTTGTTTCTATGTTTTGTGCACTTGGAAAAAGCATTTGATCGGGCGCCACGTAACAAGATCTGGGAAATATTAAACCGTAGAAATGTGAAACCGAAGTTAATCCAAGCAATAAAGAGTATATATAAATGTACACGTAATAATGTAAGAACGAAAAATCGCTCATCTCTAGAATTCTACAAAAGGACAGGTGTAAGACAAGGTGGTGTTCTGAGTCCTTTGTTATTCATCACTCTAATGGACGAAATTGCAAAAGAATGCAGGGGTAAGGTAAAAAGAACTAGGGTAGGGGTGTATAAACTTCAACAAGTTCACGTGTCAGAGTTGATATATGCCGATGACCTGGTAATTGTGGCAAAATCAGAAAAAGACTTGCAAGTGAATGTAAATGTTTGGAATGAAGCCTTTAAGAAATTTGGGATGAAAATAAATATTGAAAAAACAGAAGCTTGAGTAATATCGAAAACTCAAGAAAATATAAATGTAAAGCTGAATAATGAGACCATTACACAAGTAGAGGACTTCAAGTATTTAGGATCAACAATGAATGGACAAGGAAATATAGAACCAGAAATAAACAGCAGGGTAATGAGTGCAACAAAATTGTACTATGCGCTAAATAAAAGTTTTATTAGGAAGAAAGAAGTAAGCCTGAAAACAAAAATGAAAGTGTTCCAAACTGTATACGAGCCGGTGCTACTCTACGGTAGTGAAACGTGGACAATGAATGACAACATCCGTAGTAAAATTCAAGCATGCGAAATGCGATATTTACGTGCGGTATCCGGGGTGACCAGACGTGATCGTATAAGAAATGAAGACATACGTGAAAGGTGCGGTATTGGAAGAACCTTAGACAGACTTGAAACGAAACAGTTATCGTGGTTCGGACATATGACGAGAATGGGTGAAGGTAGAACTGTAAAGAGGGTATGGAAAGCGGCATCCGACAACAAACGAAGAAGAGGCAGGCCAGCAAGAACGTGGAACGCAGATATTGGAAAGGCTTGCGTAAAAAGGAATATTGGGTGGAGAGAAGCAGAAAGACTAGCTGCTGACCGAAAGGCATGGAGACGTCTGATTTCTCCACTTACCTCGACACCGTAAGGTACAAGAGGACGGCTTAAGTAAGTAAGTAAGTAAGTAAGTATATTTATACAAAACAAAATATCGAATATAACCATTTTCGTCAGTTTGCAGTCAACCAAATGAAAAAATGTTCATATTCGATGGTTTAAACCGCATATTTCCCGCTCTCCTAATCAAGCTACAATAACGAGAATTTGCCACAAGATGTATCACGTATAATGCGAGGGCAAGGTATCGAATCTGAAAAACCCGATTTTTCACATTCGATAGTTGGAAATGGTAGGGACGATATAAAGTGATGTTATTTTTATTATTTGAATAGATTTTATTTATATAGGGTTGCTGGATGTTGTTCAGGATACAAGGGCGGATTCATGGGGGCCATGGCCCCCTCCGAGAATTAAAAAATATAAATTTGAATATTTACTATTAACATACATTATTAACTTTGTTTGTAAATTATAATATGTTAAACGAAGCCTCTCACTGGAGAGAATTCCTACATGTCATTTTTTCTTCTAATTGTCATAAAATTTACTTATTGTTATATTTTTATGAAAGGTAATAATAGATTGTAAATTAAATGGAGCTTTAATAAAAAAAATATTTACTATTTGCAGTTCAAATGTTTCTAGTTGCAAAGGCATATTCCGTTTGCCGCGTTCACAATGAATCAGGTTCAAAATGCAAATTATTAAAAATAAATAACCATTTTCAATTTCGTTGCAACACGAAACTACAGCCGCATCATTATTCCAGTTCAATCAGAGAGTGTAACAAGCACCTCTACCGGTTTCGAAACTTATAGTCTGGGCTGATTATCGGAGAATAGGCCATTTTTGGGAAAAGTTATTTACCAGCAATTTTATTGGTGGAATCGAATCTTATGATTGTATATATTATTAATATAGATATGCAAAGTCCGCAGATAGTGTGCTACTTTTTTTATAAACAAAATGGCGCCCGAAAATCGTGTTGTTTTCAATTTTTGCTCTATAACTCAAAAGATTTTAACTTTAGACCAAAAACACTCAAATACAAATTCACCGCAATTAAATTCTGCATAGAGAGGTGTTTTTTCCGATTTACTTCGACGAAAACTTTCCCCGGAAAAAGCGGGGTTTTCCAACAAAATCTTTAATTTTCAACTAAACTTTTAGATAAGTAGTTGTTAATCAATAATTAAATAACGTGGCAACGTAAAAGCCCTTTCCGTATGTATTATAATTCCAGAAGCCGATGAAAATTGAATGGACAGTTTAGCAACAATTGAAATGTTAATTAAAAATTTACGGTCGCTATAATAACGACAATAATTATGACGCATAAGAATAACTATGATTTCTTCATAAAAAGACACTATACCTATCTAATGTACTTTACAGAATTGAAATTGGACTATTTAAGCGGCCTCAGGAATATTTTAAAATTATAAACAATTTTTTGGCTTATAAACAAATAGAATATCTCGGGAAATATTAAACTAAATTAAATTATGAAGACGGTATTTGAAAGACAGCGGCAGGATGCTTATTTTAAAGGAAAAAACGTTTAATTATGATGAGTAGTTCCTGAGATACAACCGGTCAAAGTTGACCAGAATTTACGGCAAAGATATAAACAATAGGATCATAACTTTCAAACCATCACCTTTTTATTTTTGTCCTCTTTCTTCACACCAATTTTCATATCTTTAAAATCCTCATAACATATATTATTATAATAAAAACTATCGATAATACGTGTGAAAATTGCCAAAAATAGCAAAATTCCAATCAAAAATTAGGTTGGAGAAAATGTAACACTCAAAGTTCAAAATCGGTATACGTTAAAAAAATGCATTTTCTCGGCTTCCCATGGAGCAATTTCCTTCATTCTTTTTTTGTTCCCAAGTAACTCGAGTAGAGCCATCGAACTAACGCATTATTAAATGTCAAATTTGCTTTTGTTTTTTTTTATAATAAATTAATTTATTTATTATAACACAATATTTTAATTTATTTAAATAAAAATTGTTTAAATAATTATACAGCTTTCAAATGAGAATATTTATGCTTTTAACTTTAAAAGGTACACTTGTAGTAAGTTTATCTAAAGAAAGCCTACAACTGGAAAAAATATGTAATTTTCTGTTCTTATAAATAAATTAATCTATTATAACAAAACAAAAGCAAGTTTGACATTTAATAATGCGTTAGTTCGATGACTCGACTCGAGTTATTAGGGAACAAAAAAAGAATGAAGGAAATTGCTCCATGGGAAGCCGAGAAAATGCATTTTGTTAACGTATACCGATTTTGAACTTTGAGGGTTACATTTTCTCCAACCTAATTTTTGATTGGAATTTTGCTATTTTTGGCAATTTTCACACGTATTATCGATAGTTTTTATTATAATAATATATGTTCTGAGGATTTTAAAGATATGAAAATTGGTGTGGAGAAAGAGGACAAAAATAAAAAGGTGACGGTTTGAAAATTATGATCCTATTGTTTATATCTTTGCCGTAAATTCTGGTCAACTTTGACCGGTTGTATCTCAGGAACCACTTGTTATAATTAAACCTTTTTTCTTTTAAAAGAAGCGTCCTTCCGCTGTCTTTCGAGCACCGTTTTCACGATTTAATTTAGTTTAATATTTCCCGAGATATTCTATTTGTTTATAAACCAAAAAATTGTTTATAATTTTAAAATATTCCTGAGGCCGCTTAAATAGTCCAATTTCAATTCTGTTAAGGACATTAGATAGATATAGTGTCTTTTTATGAGAAAATCATAGTTATTCTTATGCATCATAATTATTGTCGTTATTATAGAGACCGTAAATTTTTAATTAACATTTTAATTGTTACTAAACTGTTCATTCAATTTCCATAGACTTCTGGAATTATAATACATACGGAAAGGGCTTTTACGTTAAAAATTTATTTAATTATTGATTAACAACTACTTATCTAAAAGTTTAGTTGAAAATTAAAGATTTTGTTGGAAAAACCCGCTTTTTCCGAGGAAAGTTTTCGTCGAAGTAAATTCGAAGAAACACGTCTCTATGCAGAATTTAATTGCGGTGAATTTTTATTTGAGTGTTTTTGGTCTAAAGTTAAAATCTTAGGAGTTATAGAGCAAAAATTGACAAAAACACGATTTTCGAGCGGCATTTTGTTTATAAAAAAAGTAGCACACTATCTGCGGACTTTGCATATCTATATTATTAATACATACAATAATAAGATTCGATTCCAGCAATAAAATTGCTGGTAAATAACTTTTCCTTGTATTTTGCTAATTAGCCCAGAGTATTATTAGTCTCTCATCAGGAGGCACATATGTTGCTCTCTCTGACCCAACTAGGACAAACCCCGGCGTGCAGTCACGGATTGCAACGAACGAAATGGCAGGGATGCCCTAGCGGCAACTGCTATCAAAAAACTAAGTTTTCAATCTAATAGCAACATAAAACAACACCAAAAAATGTCATTCTACATCCTACCATACTGAAAACAATGAGAACCTTCTCTGGTAACACCTCCGAGGCTTCTACAATTTACAAGCCATAACGGATGCTGAGACTAAGGAAGATGAGGGAATTTTACAATTTATAATTCACGTCCTATCTGCTCAGCGCGGTAAAGTTCCAACGAGAACAGTTCCCTTCGTACTCCAATGGGAGTAAACATAAATCAAAAATGAATAACCATTTTCAATTTCGTTGCAACACGAAACTACAGCCGCATCATTATTCCAGTTCAATCAGAGAGTGCAGCAAACACCTCTAAATTTTAATAAATGTCAACTATTTGTTGAGAATTTTTCGCATAATACGTATAATATGTATAAGTGCGACAGAGATGCACTGTATAGTGCGACGATCAGCGGCGTGGCGGAAAAAAATTCGAGTGTACGCGCATAATTAACAATTAAAAAACAACGGTCTAAATTGAAATAAGCCCCGATTACTCTTCAGAATCTTGAAACTCAATGTTTAATCTTGAATTTAGGTACTTGGCAACCTCAAAAATAAGAATTATTTACATACGAGTCAAGGCTCGAAAATGCGTATTTTCGCACATTTCTCAGATTTTAACTCGCTTATAACTCGAAAACTATCAACTTTTGAGTCAAAAATGACACTATATTTTTTGTCTAAAACGATTCAAAAAACGTAAAAAATATTTTTTGGAGCAAAATAAGGTGATGTTTTGAATTTGTTTAAAAGAATTTTTTAAACAATTTCTGCTCAAAAATTTCGTCTGACACCCTTCTGATTGGTTTAAAGCAGGGATGGGCAAACTTTTTCTAGAAAGGGCCACAAAATGTTTTTCGTCTATTACCGAGGGCCGCAATATTTGTTACCTTAAAATGTTCGAATTTTGAACTTTTTACTAATTTTGTACAGGGGGAGTATGGCTTGAAATCAATATTTCATGTACCATTTTTTAAATTTTGTTTTTGAATTAAATAAACTTTTATTTAGTACAATTCAAAGAATATTCATAAAAAAAATTCAAGACTAAATATTGAAAAATATCCCTACGGCAAATTTTTACAGACACCTCAAAAGAAAAAGATTTTGCAGTAAACATCAGAACTTGTAATGGGGATCATATGAAACAAAAAATTCAAAAATATTTTATTAGCATGAGTTTTTTCTTGAGGTGACGCTCCCGAGTTCTTTAGTTTTAACGATTTTTGAGTTATTTATATCACCCAGAAATCAAAATAACGATTTTTTTTGTAAAAGGGTGAAAATCAACGTATTTATTATCGTTAAACAAAAAATAAGTCTAAAACAAAAAATACCTCAGCAGAGTTACCTTATGAAATGTCTAAAGAAAATCTATGAAAAATTTCAGGTGAATCTGTCAAGTAGCTTTTGAGTTACAATGTCCACCGCCTTTGAAAAAAGCAGTTTTGAGAAAAACGCGTTTAAAGTTTTGACAAGTTTTATTTTCAATTTCTTTTTTTGTGTGTCAAATCGTAAATTGATGCACATCGGAATATGTTTTTGAATCGCGGAGTAATTTACAAAAGAGAAGGGAAATCTGTTGAACCTTTCTCACTACGCTCAAGCTGCTGCAATGCTAGTCGAAAGTTAAACATGCTGTTTTTGCGGTAATTTTACTTCGGTAACTAAAATTTTCAGACTGTTCCTAAAGTTATTTACTTTCATTTAAAATAATAAAGAAATCGAAATTTTCAAAATTTTAAAACCATATCTCTCTCCCCTAAATAACATTCGCCCTTATTTAAGCATGCTATTTTCCTCAAATATACGATAGGTATGTACAGCTGGTTCCAAAAAAAACTGATACGACTCTTAAAGCGTATTTTGTAGAAAATTGAGCAGTGTACTTTCTTCTTCTTCTTCTTTTTGTTTTTGGTCTCGCTGCAAGGCAATTACCAGCACAATCAAAATCGCTGACTATGTTCTTGTAAAAAGCTTTTGATGAGGTGTCATATAATGAATATGAGTTTAATTATATTTAATTTATTATATTTTGAAGGATAAATACTTATTATTTACATACTGTCACTGTTACTGCCAAATCTTAAAATTGGTCAGATAACTTCAACCTCAAAAATGGCTGTTTGTTTGTTCTTCTTCTTCTTTTTTATTTTTGGTTTCGCTGCAAGGCGATTACCAGCACGATTTATAAGCGATCTTGACGTAGTCTGGCTCTAAGCCATACCAAAATCGCTGACTATGTTCTTGTAAGGAAGCTTTTGATGAGGTGTGATGATTATAATTAAATGAGATTAATTGGGTCAGGTTAAGTATGATTAAAAATTAAAACTTAAATTAAATGACAAATAGCAACATAATATAACACGGATACATATAAACAGTTGAGCCTTGCAATTTGTAAGCTTATTTTGTTAATTGCTAGAAAACGCATTGCAGTTTATAAGCTTATTTGGTTAATTGCAAGAAAACGCATAATTACATTGACTGATTCTTCCGTTAAGGAACTTAGAATATTGTATATAGAGAGCGGTGTTTTGAAGTTCATGGAAATAAATTTTGTGTATATATCAAAATTAGGAATCACATTAATCGGGCATTCAAAAAAGATGTGGTTTAGATCCTCGAGACGACCACATTCACAAAAAGGATTATCTTTTATATTCATTTTATACAGATGTTGTTTTGTTAAACAATGGCCTGTGCGCATTCTAATGATGGTGGTAGTGTGTCTTCTATTTCTATATGGAAAATTTGAATACCAAGGTTTTGTAGGAAAGAAGTCTTGAATTGTTTTGTATTGCGAAGTCTTCTTCTGGACTAAAGATTTCCATTTTTCTTGGTACTCTTTTGTAATTTTTCCTCTGATGACTGATAGGGCATCCTGGGAATTCAGTTGTACTTCCATGGGTACATTCAGGTCTCTTCCTATTTTTGCCAGTATGTCAGCCTGGGTGTTACCAAATATATTAGAGTGTCCAGGTATCCAGGAAAGGAGAATTTTGGTACCATTCTCATTGGCTGAAGATATAAGTTTCTTTGTTTTTAGGGCCCTTATATCTGCTGAAGCAGATATGTTACATGTTTTAATATTGGTTATTGCATTGAGCGAATCAGAAAATATTATAGCTTTCTTTAGATGTTTTGTAGTTGCGACTTCCACCGCTTGATGTATTGCTATACTCTCTGCTTTGCTTATGCTTAGAGCTCCAGGAAGTCTTGAGGAGAAATTATATTCAATACTCGGGATGCATATCCCAAAACCTACCCTTTCTTTGTTTTTTGAGGCATCAGTATATATAAAGGTATGGTCTTTCCCATATTGTTCAGTAGTCATAAGGAATTTTTCTTTAATCATCGGGTCATATTTTTTGATATTACAATTTAGAATTGGAAGTGGATTCATTAGTGTATCATAGTCTAATTCATAGCATGGAAAATTTGGGCTTTTGTATATTTTTTTAAAATATGGAAAAAAATATTCTAATGCCCAAACCAAGTATGGTACATTATGCCTTGTATAAAAATTAGGTTTGTTTATAAGTCTTTTACGTATTTCAATTAGGAGTAATATTATGGGATGATTCTCAATAATGATGATTTTACTTAAAAATTTAGAGGCTAACAATAATCTTCTATGTTCTAGGTCCATTTGGGCAGACTCTGCCAAGATTGCCAAATTTGGTGTAGACTTCATGCACCCCAAACATATCTTAAGTCCCTCAAAAAATACTGCATTGAGTTTGTTGTTGTATTTTTGTGATATTGGGTTGAATAGGAAGGAACCATAATCGAGGTGAGATCTGATCAAGGCATTAAAAACCATTAGGAGTGTTCGTGGGTCAGCTCCCCACCAGACTCTACATATTGCACGTAGGATGTTAATATTTTTCTTTGCCTTGAGTATAATATTGTCAACATGTAAGTCCCATGATAGATGCTTATGAAAAATTATGCCTAGAAATTTCACTTCAGTTTTTAGAGGAATGGCTGTGTTGTTGATTTTGATTTCTGTTAGATTATCTCTTCGCCTACCCTTTGTGAACCATACAGCTTCACATTTGTCTTTGGATAAGGACAAGTCATGTTCTGCAAGCCAGTGTAATGTGTTTTCCAATTCTTTGTTTATTTTACTTACCATGCTTTGGATATCATATCCCTTAATATACAAAACCAAGTCGTCTGCATATCCACATATTTTAACTTCATTATTGCTAATACAAAACAATTCTGCTATATAAATATTAAACAAAATGGTACTTAAGGGAGAACCTTGAGGTAGCCCCTTAGTTGCCATGAAAGGTCCCAAAAAGTCACCATCATTAGATCTTGAATATAAAAGTCTGTTCTGTAAAATTTTGAACACAATATTATTTATTGCAGATGGAATATTTCGAAGTTTTAGTTTGCTATAAAGTTTGTATATATTGACATTATCATATGCTGCTTTGATATCAAGAAAGATGGCCAAAACCGATTGGGATGATTCAAAGGCTTCCACAATTGTGGAATGAAGGAGGGTCAAGTTGTCAGCAGTGCCTCTTCCTTTTCTAAAACCTGTCTGATGGTTGGTGAATGAACAGTTATGTTCTAAGGACCAATCTAGGCGATTCTTGATTAATATTTCTAATGTTTTAAGCACACATGAGGATAAAACTATTGGTCTGAAACTACTGGCCAAGAGTGGATTTTTGTGTGGCTTTAAGATATTTATAACGTTATGGTTTTTCCAATCTTCAGGCAGGTTGTCACCATTTAGACAATTATTGTAGATATTCAACAGAAAATGTTTAGCTTGTAGTGGTAGATGTTTTATCATAAGGTAAGGAATGTCGTCCATACCTGGTGCCGAATTTTTTTTATTATTTACAGCATTGTTAAGTTCCCAGATTGTAAAAGGGGAAACTTGCTCGTTTATATCGTCAAGCTCAAAATTTGGATCAATAAAAACTGCAGACATGTTCTGTAGAATTTCTGTTTTAATGTTATCTGCGGGGTTATGAAATGTCTGGCCGTAATTTTTGTTATTTGAGAATTTTTTAACTTTATTCCAGACATAGGTAGTGTTAGATTCCTTATTTAATGATTCACAGAAGTTTATGAATTTATTTCTTTTTTTGATTCTGAGGTTTCGTTTAGTTTGGGCGATTATACGTTTAGCGTTTATATAGTTCTCTAAGGAAACAGATTGTTTAAAGTTTTGAATTGCCTGTTTGCGGCTTTTAATCCAAAGTGAACATTCTTCATCCCACCACGGATTTGAAGGTTTACCCTGTGTTCTACAGTTTTTATAGGGAATTGAGTTATCTGCTACTTGATTAACTACCTCCAAAAACTCATTGTAATTAGAGTTTACCGGTAAATCAAGCATTCCTGTTATCATCCCAGTGTGGAATGTATACCAGTCTGCTCTTTTAATATTTCTCATTTTGTATGTTTGTGTATAGATGCTATCATTTTTGTTAAACTCACAGTTGTTTATTATGACAAAAGTGGGGAAATGGTTGCTATTTCCACAATCTTGTATGACACCCCAAGTAGAACATAGAGCCATATTATTACTTGCTATGGCTAGATCTACAGCGCTAAGATTATTATTAGGAGGTTGAAACAATGTTGCTGACCCATCATTTAGGATAATTAATTCTTTATCAAAAATAAAATCATAAACATTTTTTCCTCCCTTATTGGTAGGACATTTATCCCATAGGGGATGGTGAGAGTTCAGATCACCTAGTATAATTAAGTTTTCTGTCGGTATGTTTTCTATTGTTGAGCTCAAGAAAGGAAGAGTTATGGCATTATTTGTATTGGAGTAAATGTTTATTATGTATAAGTTACCAATTTTTGTTGTTATGTATTGGATTTGGTCTGAGTTGTACTTCTGAACTGTAGAAAAAATAATAGATTTCTTGATACAAGTAGCTACTCCACCATATCCGTCATCTCTGTCCTGTCTGACAACATTATAATACTTCAAAGAAAAATTAAAATCTTGTTTAAGCCAAGTTTCGTTAATAGCAATTATGTCAGGGTCTTCTTTGAAAATTAAGTTCGTTATGTTTTCCCTGTTTGATTTAATACTTCTAATATTCCACTGAATAATTTTTAATTTCTTTTTTGAATTCATGATTATGTGATTTGATATATGTTTAATTAATTAAAATCAGAATCAGATTTATCCTCTTGGTCCATATAGGACTCTACGTTTAATCGGGAAAATAAATGGTTTTTAAGTAAATTTAAGTTTTCTGATGATGTATTACTAATAAAATTTAGGCATGAGTTTAAAAAGTCATTTGAAGAAAAGGTATCAATATTTTGAAAGTTTTGCGATGCACTGGATTGCCAGGCTTGATTGGAGTTTTGTGATAAATTAGCTGAGGTTCTTGATTTGAAAGGTTCTGAACGAGAAAATGAGCTAGTGGGGGAAGAGGTTGGCTTTTCTGGTCTTAATTGCTGTGTATATGTACTCTTTTCATTTGGTTGCTTATCTTGACGTTTTTGCACTACTCTCCGTTTGTTGTCGGAGTTCAGAACCACCTGTTGAAAGGAACGTTTTACTGTAGATGATCTAAAATTGTTTGTTCTTCGTTGCGATGGTTCTATGGTGTTAGAATTATTTGTACTGGTACTTGGAGTATTTTCTAATGGCCTGCTGTTATTTTTAAAATTTGGAAAATCTCTCGGGTTATAAATAAATTTATTATTTGAGATGTATGATTTTGGAATGGCTTCACTTGCCTCAAAAAATGTCAAATTTTCATACGCCATCAGTTCTTTAATATTATTTTGCCTTGTATATTCTGGGCAGCTCTTGTCAATAGATTTGTGAGAGTCCTTGCAGTAAAAACATTTTGTCATGCATACGTCTTCATGTTTGTTTTCCCCGCAATTAAAACATCTTTCTTTCCCTTTACAGTTTGTTTTTGTGTGGCCAAATCTAAGACAGTTATAGCATTGTGTCACTGGGGCAATATATGTGTCAACTAGTCTTGGTATGCCATAAAAAAACACAGTTTTGGGCATAAGAACGCCTCGAAATGTAAATAGTGTCGTACCTGTGGGTTCATAAGAAGTTACTCCATCTTTAATTACTCTTCTATTTAATCTTTTTATATGTAAAATTTCAATGTCATTTCCTGTATCGCAACACCGAAGAAGTTCTTTTTCATCAATATCTGTATCAATCTGTCTGACGATACCTTTGCAGGTTACGAAGTTAAAAGGTATATATATCTTGTATCCCTGATTTAGAAGTTGAGTGTTCTTAAGTAGCATGTTAGCCGAGTGAAAATTGGCAAATTCAACTGAAACTCTATTGAGCCCTTTACTATCTATTTTTTTAACGTCATTAAGTTTGAGGTTGAATATATCTCGAGCTATTTTAATTGTATTGAATGTGCCAATTTTTATATTCGGTATATTTGTAGATTCAAGATATACTACAAAAGGTCCATGATCTTTTTCGGAGTATGTATTAACCTTTTTTTCTTCCTGAGAATTATTGTCGGAAGTCTGATTTTGATTTTTTTCGGAATTATTAGTCATTGCAATTTTAGCCGGAGAAGAAGTATCAGGATAAGGGGGGACTGAGCCCCCCTTTTCCTCACTCATTGTAAGAAAAAACCAGTCAATGAAGTATTAATAACTAGAAAGCAAAAAGAAATAAAAAGAGCAAGCAAAATAGCATAAAAGAAAGCCGCTTGAAAAAAAATATAAGCAAAAATGCTCAACTTACCTATATGCAAACACTTAAGCAACAACACCGGCGGTTGTTAGCTAGGTTAAGACCCTAAACTAGTTGCAAACTTTAACTGCTGCAAAACAGAAACTGTTCACACCTCGAAAGCGTAATGGTTAGTTTAGAAATATTAAATTTTTGGAAAATATTTCTTAAATTTAAAATACGCGGTCTGACGTTTGGTATTTTATTTGACAATGCCCTGTTTGTTTGTTTATTTTATTATTTGTCTGTCATAATAAATATAATATAATGTCAGACCAATCATACACTGCTCAAAATGATCAAATCTTACTAAGGGTCTTATCAGTTTTTTTAGGAACCAGCTGTACATATAGGCCTTGGGCCCGCATATACAATTATTATTTATGACCACACCGTTGAAACTTTTTGTACTTGTTATTTGGGTGGAGTCGGACAAATTTTGAGCTTGGCGCATTATGGTAGTGGGGCGTTTGTCTGTCAAGCGGTGACGAAGTTGTTAACTTTATGCAAGAAAAAAATTTATTACCACATTGGTCATTCTATTTTAATCAATGGATTTTATCATATAAACAACGAAAACAATTTTGTCGGACAAAAATATTGGGGCAAACGACGCGTCGGACACGCTAAATATGTCAAATTTATGAAAATAATAAATTTATTACCACATGGATAATTTTAACGGTATCTACCATAAAGCATTTTTACAATAATGTGGTAACCTTGTCGGACAATTTTCACGGGGCATATGCGCAGTCGGACGCGCCGAAGATGTCAATTTCCTGAAATTTTTTTATTTACAACCATTTTTCCGACAACATTAGTAGGTTATAAGTAATTATATTCTTAATCAAAAAATCAAAGTGTCGGACAAAAATATTGGGGCAACTCGACAGTCGGACAAAAAATTTAATTTTTATTAGTAAACTATACTTTCCAATTATGCTGGGTTCGTGCATCCCTTATTTTACAACCATTTTTCCGACAAATGTAGTAGGTTACAAGTAATTATATTCTTAAACAAAAAATGTAATTGTCTGACAAAAATGTTGGGGCAAACGCACAGAAAACTTAATTCTTTTAGGCTATCGACGAGGAGGTATTATCAAAAAAAAATTTTAAAACAGAATTTCTCGGTTACTTTTGAATCGATTTAGCTGAAAATTGGTACACACACTAAGTAAAGCATTTAAAAGGGTATGACGTAGGTCGGAACCCAAAATTTTCTTAAAAAATTTTCCGACAAGAGGGAAAATTTTAGAAAAATTGTGATCTGATAATGTGTGTATATACTCCTTGAACAACGACAAACATCGTTCCCCGACATAAATAGTGGGGCACATCCAAAGTCGGACAAAAAATTTAATTTTTATTAATAAACTATACTTTTAAATTATGCTGGGTTCGTGCATCCCTTATCTTTACAACCATTTTTCCGACAAAAGTAGTAGGATACAAGTAATTATACTCTTAAACAAAAAATGTAATTGTCTGACAAAAATGTTGGGGCAAACGAACAGGAAACTTAATTGTTTTAGGCTATGGACGAGGAGGTATTATCCAAAAATATTTTAAAACAGTTTTTCTCGGTTATTTTTGAATCGATTTAGCTGAAAATTGGTACACACACTAAGTAAAACATTTAAAAGGGTATGACGTAGAGCTGTACCCAAAGTTTTCCCAAAAAAATTTCGGACAAGAGGGAAAATTTTAGAAAAATTGTGATCTGATATTTGCGTACATACTCCTTGAACAACGACAAACATCGCTCTGTAGTTTTTTTTCTCGAAATAAAAAAAAATTTCCGACACAAGTATCAGGTTATAAGTAGTTATATTCCAAATCAAAAAATCTAAGTGTCCGACAAAAATATTGGGGCAAATGCAAATTCGTACAAAAAATTTAATTTTTATTGATAAACTATACTTTTAAATTATGCTGGGTTCGTGTACCCCTTATCTTTACAACCATTTTTCCGACAAAGGTAGTAAGTTACAAGTAATTAGATTCTTAAACAAAAAATGTAATTGTTTGACAAAAATCTTGGGGCAAACGAACAGAAAACTTAATTTTTTAGCCTATCGACGAGAAAGTAATATCAAAAAATTTTAAAAGAGTTTTCTCGGATATTTTTGAATCGATTTAGCTCAAAATTGGTACACACACTAAGTAAAACATTTAAAAGGGTATGACGTAGAGCTGTACCCAAAATTTCCTTAAAAAATTTTCTGAAAAGAGGGAAAATTTTAGAAAAATTGTGATCTGATATTTGCTTACGTACTCCTTGAACAACGACAAACATCGTTCTGTAGTTTTTTTTCCAATTAAAAAAAATTTCCGACACAAGTATCAGGTTATAAGTAGTTATATTCTAAATCAAAAAATTTAAGTGTCCGACAAAAATATTGGGTCAAATCCAAAGTCGGACAAAAAATTTAATTTTTATTAATAAACTGTCTTTTAAAAAATACTGGGTTCGTGCAACCCTTACCTTTAAAACCATTTTTCCGACAACATTATTAGGTTATAAGTAATTATATTCTTAATCAAAAAATCAAAGTGTCGGACAAAAATATTGGGGCAACTCGACGGTCGGACAAAAAATGTAATTTTTATTAGTAAACTATACTTTCAAATTATGCTGGGTTCGTGCATCCCTTATCTTTACAACCATTTTTCCGACAAAAGTAGTAGGTTACAAGTAATTATATTCTTAAACAAAAAATGTAATTGTCTGACAAAAATGTTGGGGCAAACGGACAGAAAACTTAATTCTTTTAGGCTATCGACGAGGAGGTATTATCAAAAAAATTTTAAAACAGTGTTTCTCGGTTACTTTTGAATCGATTTAGCTGAAAATTGGTACACACACTAAGTAAAGCATTTAAAAGAGTATGACGTGGGTCGGAACCCAAAATTTTCTAAAAAAAATTTCCGACAAGAGGGAAAATTTTAGAAAAATTGTGATCTCATAATTTGTGTACATACTCCTTGAACAACGACAAACATCGTTCGGTATTTTTTTCTCGTATTAAAAAAAAATTTCAGCACATGTATCAGGTTATAAGTAGTTATATTCCAAATCAAAAAATCTAAGTGCCCGACATAAATAGTGGGGCACATCCAAAGTCGGACAAAAAATTTAATTTTTATTAATAAACTATAATTTTAAACTATTCTGGGTTCGTGCATCCCTTATCTTTACAAAAGTAGTAGGATACAAGTAATTATACTCTTAAACAAAAAATGTAATTGTCTGACAAAAATGTTGGGGCAAACGAACGGGAAACTTAACTCTTTTAGGCTATGGACGAGGAGGTATTATCCAAAAATATTTTAAAACAGTTTTTCTCGGTTATTTTTGAATCAATTTAGCTGAAAATTGGTACAAACACTAAGTAAAACATTTAAAAGGGTATGACGTAGAGCTGTACCCAAAATTTTCCCAAAAAAATTTCCGACAAGAGGGAAAATTTTAGAAAAATTGTGATATGATATTTGCGTACATACTCTTTGAACAACGACAAACATGGTTCTGTAGTTTTTATTCTCGAAATAAAAAAAATTTCCGACACAAGTATCAGGTTATAAGTAGTTATATTACAAATAAAAAAATCTAAGTGTCCGACAAAAATATTGGGGCAAATCCAAATTCGTACAAAAAATTTAATTTTTATTGATAAACTATACTTTTAAACTATGCTGGGTTCGTGTATCCCTTATCTTTACCTCCATTTTTCCGACAAAAGTAGTTAGTTACAAGTAATTATATTCTTAAACAAAAAATGTAATTGTCTGACAAAAATCTTGGGGCAAACGAACAGAAAACTTAATTCTTTTAGGCTATCGACGAGAAGGTATTATCAAAAAAATTTTTAAAAAGTTTTCTTGGTTATTTTTGAATCGATTTAGCTCAAAATTGGTACACACACTAAGTAAAACATTTAAAATGGTAGACGCAGAGCTGTACTCAAAATTTTTCCAAAAAAATTTCCGACAAGAGGGAAAATTTTAGAAAAATTTTTATCTGATATTTGCGTACATACTCCTTGAACAACGACAAACATAGTTCTGTAGTTTTTTTTCTCGAAATAAAAAAAATTTCCGACACAAATCGGGTTATAAGTAGTTATATTCCAAATCAAAAAATCTAAGTGTCGGACAAAAATATTGGGGCAAATCCAAAGTCGGACAAAAAATTTAATGTTTATTAATAAACTATACTTTTAAATTATGCTGGGTTCGTGCATCCCTTATATTTACAACCATTTTTCCGACAAAGTAGTAAGTTACAACTAATTATATTCTTAACCAAAACATGTAACTGTCTGACAAAAATGTTGGGGCAAACGAACAGAAAACTTCATTATTTTAGGCTATCCACGAGGAGGTATTATCAAAAAAAAATTTAAAACAGTTTTTCTCGGTTATTTTTAGATCGATTTAGCTGAAAATTGTTACACACATTAAGTAAAAAATTTAAAAGGGTATGACTTGGAGAATGGAGAAGAAGACACAATGATGAACTCCAGACAATATACGGAGATGAAAACATAGTACGCTACATTAAATCAAACAGAATACGATGGGCGGGTCACGTACTAAGATCAAGTGACGAAAGACTTCTAAACGCCACATTCTGGGAAAGGCCCGATGGAAAAAGGTCAGTTGGTCGCCCAAGAAAGAGATGGAAGGACGCAGTAGCCAGCGATCTACGCAAAATGGGAGTACAGCAATAGGAAATAGCTGCCCAGGACCGACAACAATGGAGGGAAATAGTAAACGCGGCCAAGACTCACATAGAGTTGTAGAGCCAAATGATGATGATGATGATGATGACTTAGAGTTGTACCCAAAATTAATTTTGGGTATTAACTACAGTTACATTATTAACTACATTTTTTAACTACAGTTAAGAATTTAATATTCACCAATGGCGCGCATACGGGTAATATGAGCCGAAAAATACGTAATTTAATATGAAGTCAAAAATGTATAAAAATTAATTTTTTTTTAAATTGTACCAAAACGCCCCATTATTTTTGTCCGACAAGTGATCCAATATGCATTACACATGTAAAAAAACAGTACAAAATAAAAATAACATCTGTGGTAATAAATAAAATATTTTCAGGAAATTGACATTTTCAGCGCGTCCGACTGCGCATATGCCCCGTGAAAATTGTCCGACAAGGTTACCACATTATTGTAAAAAGTTTTATGGTAGATTTCGTTAAAATTAGCTATGTGGTAATAAATTTATTATTTTCATAAATTTTAAGTTATTTTTCGGGTGTAACTACAATGATATTATGCTAAAAATGATGGTGTATCGCATATTTAAAATGCGTTTATCTCGAAAACGGTTGAGTTTAGGAAGATGACAGAAGTATACCTTTTTTAAGTAAAACTAATAGGAAAATAAAAATTTTAATGTCAAAATTATACAGAGTGAGGGATAAAAAAAATTGAACGTAATAAATGAGTGCTGAAAGGCATATGTGGCGCCCTCTGGGCAATGCATAATTTTTGGTAAGGAATATAGATTTCTCGACCCAAGAAACCCCCAGATATAAAATTTCATGTTGTTATCTCATACCTATCAGGAAATATTCAATAATAAATAAAAAAAAAGTTTAACTTTGTCACCCTGTATCTCGGCTATTATAAACTTTGTACTAAGGTAAGTTAGCTTAAATCGGTCTATTTTAACCTCAGGGACCTGAGGTTAAGCTATGGCCCATTCTTTACCAAACACCCTGTATGCATAAAAATTACTTTTTATTTTAATTGTACCAAAACGCCCCATTATTTTTGTCCGACAAGTGATCCAATATGCATTACACATGTAAAAGAACAGTACAAAATAAAAATGACATCTGTGGTAATAAATAAAAAATTTTCAGGAAATTGACATCTTTGGCGCGTCCGACTGCGCATATGCCCCGTGAAAATTGTCCGACAAGGTTACCACATTATTGTAAAAAGGTTTTATGATAGATACCGTTAAAATTATCGATGTGGTAATAAATTTATTATTTTCATAAATTTGACATATTTAGCGTGTCCGACGCGTCATATGCCCCAATATTTTTGTCCGACAAAATTGTTTTCGTTGTTTATATGACAAAATCCATTGATTAAAATAGAATGACCAATGTGGTAATAAATTTTTTTCTTGCATAAAATTGACAACTTCGTCACCGCTTGACAGACAAACGCCCCACTACCATAATGCGCCAAGCTCAAAATTTGTCCGACTCCACCCAAATAACAAGTACAAAAAGTTTCAACGGTGTGGTCATAAATAATAATTGTATATGCGGGCCCAAGGCCTAATACCTATATATTTATTTATTTTTAGTTTATCTAGAAACCTATTTCTTTTTTCGCTAATCTGGTTCTAAAGCTATTTCCTTGTGATATTTTATGCAATTAACTCTTTGATTTGGGAATATGCCACAATTTAAGACAAGTGTGAAATTAAAGTTATTTGACGTTTCGATTTCCCTTCGATTGATCTTGATTCTCTTCACTGTTTTTGTTTTCTTTGAAAGAATGAAATACGGTAATTTGCAAAGATTTGTAAAATGCAAAAATATTGCAAAAATATGCAAATTAACCTATAATTTCCAGTTGAATATAAATTGGTACACAATCAATTTGAACTGAAAATTATTTATTAGAAGTGATAAGGGAAATAATACGATTTTCAAAATCCGTCAAATTACAACTTTTTTCTTCATAAGTTTTAACCTTATTTTCTGGTACATTATTTAATGGTTTAATAAGGAAAATAATTTAACTAATTCTTTTTTTTTTATATAATAAATGAATGGTTTGAGTTTCATTTTAAAAGTTTCATTTTGCGTTCAAAACTTGTAAATTTAGCAAATTACTAGCAGTTTTTCCTTTCTAAAAATAAAGCAATTTCCTCTCCTAATTCACAACATATTTTAAGGACCTTTTCTAAACTTAACCAACGAAGATGTTTGTGGTATAAATAAGATATCAGGATGTTCTGTTTCTAACTCTACCAAGAATGCTATGAATGAACGATAATCATCCTCTTGAACGAATAAAATTAACAATATTAGTTATAATTGAAATGACGTTGTCTACTTAAAATTTTCTCAACATTACAAATTTTCCAAACAGTTCCTGATAACTTCAAAAATAGCGTTTCCATTTGTTGAAATTTCATGGATTTCATTGAGGGAGCCGACAAAATACTGTGACGGAAACCCAAATAATTGCCTGCGTTATATTGAAAATTTGCCGAAAAATTACCCTCTGCGAAATTGTTAATTAATAGCTGCATTATCTATATTGATTTATTAATATTAGCAATAATTTTAAAAAATCTTTAAATGAAAATAATTTACTTTTTTCCGCGGGCCACAAAAGAATGTATAAAGGGCCGCATGGTTGCCCACCCCTGGTTTAACACTAGAAAGTCGGAGGGGCCAATTTGGCCCCTGTTGCGGTTTGAAGTTATTGTAGTTTTTTTATTTGAGGCAATAATAATTTCATATTTTATGACCTCTAATATTTTGATACAAAGACTTATTTAACACAAAAAAATATTGTTTACTAAATTTATTAAATGGTTTTTCTAACAAATCTGCCATAGAAGTCTAAAGGGGCCAAATTGGTCCTGTGTAAGTTATTATCGTTTTCTGGGAAATTCGACGAGCCTTTCTTTCAAATTCCTGTCGGATGGGTAAAATTATATTTATGTATGTTTATTGTAAATGGTTACCTTTATACTGGTACTGATCATCTACGTAATAAAGATAAAATTGTTGGTGAACACAAAGATACAATTGTGGGGGTAGAGGACCAAATAACGCGTCTTTATACTACAAAATTAAATTCAAGACGATGGCCTATGTACGTGTTTTATAATACTCTTGACTTGGAAGCAATAAATGCATGGATTATTTATAAAGAAATAACTGGAAATAGACTCAGTCTTTGTAAGTTTATTCTTCGGCTGTGTGAAGAATTATAGGTCCCATACCTTGCCTCCCGAAATCTGGAACTATGCCTACCAACACCAGGTCTACCAACAACTATCACTGTTACTATCCAAAAACGACAAAAATATCAGTTGAAAATATTTTGTAAAGGAAATCATACTTCCAATCATTGCCGCGGCTGTAACAAGGCAATGTGTGGCAAATATCAAAAACTGCAAACTGTATGGTGTTCCGAATGTTTTTGTTAGGCAGTGAATGTGTTAAACAATGAAAGTAAAAAATAAAATCAGATTCTATCGTCTAGAGTAGATTTAATTTCTTTAAACTGAGTTTTAATTGATTAAAGAA
This sequence comes from Diabrotica virgifera virgifera, assembly GCF_917563875.1. Lineage (NCBI taxonomy): Eukaryota > Metazoa > Arthropoda > Insecta > Coleoptera > Chrysomelidae > Diabrotica > Diabrotica virgifera. Next base: position 195,635,315 of record NC_065444.1, read on the forward strand.
CGTGGGGCCAAGATGATCCCTTCCGGTTTTCTAGGTAGGTAAGCTAAGCCCGACTTTCTAGTGTTAAAGGGTAGATTCTGTATCAAAAACTTTTTTTTTAATGAAAATAATTTACTTTAATTTAATTTTGCCATTAGATAAAACTTTAAACATAATTAAAACGAAATTAGAAAATGATAATACATTGACAACTAGGACAAAACTAAATGGAGTTATTGACATTATGTACTAATAATACCTATTTTCAACTAAATAATGAATTCTATAAACAAAATTTTGGTCTAGCAATGGGCTCTCCTTTATCTCCATTATTGGCTAATATATTTATGGAGGATTTCGAAACTAATATCATTTCTAAACAAAATTTAAAACCCACAGTATGGTGGAGATATGTAGATGATGTGTTTTCAATATGGCCTCATAGATCAGAATTGTTGGATACATTCCTGAATATTATAAACGATCAAGAAGAGACAATAAAATTTACAATGGAAAAGGAATACAATAACACTTTGCCTTTCCTCGATGTTTTAGTCTCAAAGAAGGATACTGGATATGAGACTCAAGTGTATAGAAAACCAACACACACCAACAGATATCTCAATTACAAATCAAATCACAACATCAACGTTAAAAAGGGAATCATTAAATCCTTATATGATAGAGCCAAAATTACTTGTTCTAACGAAAATTCATTTTTAGAAGAAAAACAATTGTTAACATCTGTTTTATTAAAAAATGATTATCGTTTATCGTTTATAAATAAGGAATTGACAAGATTAGATCGAATGGAACAGAACAACTTAGAACGGGATCCTACAACATTCACAAGAAATAATACGAGGAAAGTAACAATACCACATATAAAAGGACTATCCGAGAAACTTAAAACGATAGGAAATAAATTCAACATTTCAACAACATTCAAAACAACAAACACATTGAGATCTATTCTCTCTAAAACTAAACCTAACAATGAACAAGAAAGAACAAAGAATTGCATTTATAGAATACCTTGTGAATGCGAACAATTTTATTTAGGTGAAACATCAAGACCATTAAACGTTAGAATAAGTGAACATCAGTCTTATATTAAAAACAGAGAATTTGATAGATCTCAGATATGTCAACACGCATGGGATAATGAACATAGAGCTCAGTGGAGAGATTCAAGTATAGTCCTGAAAGAATCAGATAGTAAAAAGAGAAAAATCAAAGAAGCGGCTCTAATTATGCTAAATGAAACCAATTGTGTCGCAAATTCCTCGGTAGAATGCAGTAGGATGTGGTTACCCATACTGAAAGAGGAAGTCAATAGAAAGAAAATACCACGATTAGTAAGTCAATAACATATCGAGTTAGTACAAATTTTATATTTTAGTATTACTTATTGTATATCTATGTAATATTAATATTATTTATAATTTAAACATATTAAAGTCAGAATTTGGTATTAGTCTTTTGAAGGTAGATTAAATGTAAGACCAAATACTTACGATGTCGGGATAGTATCACGAGGTTTTTTCCTGGTTTTCCCTCGTGATTTACTATGGAATCTCTAACGCGAGAATTTTACTGTCATCGTTGCATTTGGTTGTCTTTTTAAAGACAGATCACATGCTATGATTTTTTTGCGACGGATATTCTTGAGTTGGGATTGATTTCATGTAATCGAATGAACTATCTTTTAGTAAAGTCGTCCCAGGAACGCAACTCATAAATATTGGCGATATCATTTTAAAGTCTTCTACTTTAAAATGTATAATATACGTCTGAATTGCCAATATAAATGAGTCAGATTAAATAAATTATTAGAAGAATTTTTTTACTTAGCAACAACATGTTTGTTTTATTTTAATAGTATTTTGTATTTTGACAACGAAACCCGATTTTGGCTTCGAAACGTTAATAAATTCATTTTTTAGTAAAATTGTGGCTTATTTCCCATAAAAAATACGTAATTATAAAAATGCCACAAGGAAATAGCTTCAGAACAACATCAAAAACTTTTTCTTGCATGAGCGGCCTCACAACACGGACTAAAATTCAAAAAGCTCCTCACCTGTTTGACTAGTACAAATATACGTCCATCGATCTCAACCGAAACCCAGGAACTAAGAACTGTATGTAGAATTAAAACAACGTACACACATTGATAATAGTGACATTGAAATGGTGTATCAGAACGTATAGCTTCTTCTCATTAAAATATCTGTATCGTGAGAAAATCACCCGCCGATTTCCGTTTTCAGGTTTTAACTGAACTTAATGCAGTTATCTTCATCACAATTTTTAATATTTCTGTATGCACTATTCACATCCACTCCGATCAATTCTATTAATCAGTGATACTGATACTGGTGGGCTTTTTCTACATAAAGATAGTCCAGTAAATTTTATAAAATAAGTTTTTTATTTTGTAACGTTATAAACATCACGTGTTTCTTATTTTTCTTTAAATAATAATTTTATTCCAAATTCTTTTGATTTTATTCATTTGTTAACCTTCTGTTTTCTTTTAATATTTTTCTTCTAAAATTAAAACTAGTTGGCGTTCAACTCTTCTATCAACTAAATATTCTGTCACTATATCTTTCACTTCTTTCGATTCCCATACTTACCCTATAGTGATTGTAATAATTTATCTACTGTACAACAAAAACTAACAATCAATTGAGAAAAGAGGAAAAGTGATAAAGTGATTTTTTAATAATATATTGTTACTATGAAACGCTTACAATTTTGAACATCTTTAACAACAAAATACTTGGATCACTGAATATATCCTGGTGTATTCTCTGCTTTGGATCTTCCACAAATAATAAACAATAAATAACTTTTTATTAAGTTTACGTCTTAAATGAATTATTTATCAAATCCACTATCAATATTATTTAATCAACAACACAAAATATTCCCGATGCCATGTCAAATATTTAAAATTGTCACTAATTGCCACTGTCTGACTGACAATATTCTATTCGACTGAGTGCGTTGTATGACAAAGATAGATTTGGAAAATATTACCACAGACCAAGAATCTGATAATAACCACTGTTCTTTTTCCATGGTTGCTTTAAATTTTTGAAAAATTTCTTATCCAATATCTATGTATTACTTTTAACGCTTTGAAACAATGATTAAAATTCTTTTATTTAAAATGTACTGTCTAACAATGATAATTATTTGGAGGATTGAGTAATAGTTTTCTGAACAAAACTATAGTTTGATTTTATGAATGACACCACGACACTGAACTGTCTATTTCCGGCATTTTCAAAGCACAATAATTATTCACAATTACGAAGACACGTGTTCACGGCTTATTTCACAACAAAAGCGAAATGAGCCGCCAAAATAAAATTTTTTACCTAGAGATATAAACTGGCTGATTTTGGAACCTTTGTAACCAAAACGTGACAAAACTGTGTACATATAATAAGCCGCTCTTTTATTAGTTACTGCATTCACGTACCCAAAATTTGAATATGTACCAAGAGACTATAAAACAAAATTAAATATTGAGATTTCCAAGCTACTTGTTACAGTAATATAAAAATATATGTATAGTTACAACCAAAATTTAAAATTATATGCACTTTATGCACACTTATATTAAAATATGCCAAATTGGACATTTTTGCATTTTTTATGCATTATATGCAAAATATGCAATTTTCATATTTGCCTAAGTCTATTTATGATAATGGATGCTCCATTGTTTAAAGAAAACTACTTAGAATTTTTTTTTTATAAATTTACCGTACTAATACATAAAGAAATGAGAACCTGTTTAGAGGTATTATACAGGGTGTCCCGAAAAGAATGGTCATAAATTATACCACACATTTTGGGATCAAAAATAGTTCGATTGAACCTAACTTACCTTAGTACAAATGTGCTCATAAAAAAAGTTACAGCCCTTTGAAGTTACAAAATGAAAATTGATTTTTTTCAATATATCGAAAACTTTCAAAGATTTTTTATTGAAAACGGGCATGTATAATTCTTATGACAGGTCCACCTTAAAACCAAATTATAGTGAAATTTGTCCACCCCATAAAAAATTTATGGGGATTTTGTTCCCTTGAACCCCCCCAAACTTTTGTGTACGTTTCAATTAATTCATTATTGTAGTACCATTAGTTGAACACAACGTTTTTAAAACTTTTTTGCCTCTTAGTATTTTTTCGATAAGCCAGTTTTTATCGAGATGCGGCTACTTTTTTACTATATTTACATAAAAAATTTATGGGGGTTTTGTTCCTTTAAACCCCCCAAATGTTTGTGTACGTTCCAATTAAACTATTATTGTGGTACCATTAGTTAAACACAGTGTTTTTAAAACTTTTTTGTCTCTTAGTCTTTTTTTGATAAGTCAACTGTTATCGAGATGTGGCTTCTTTTTAAAAATATACCAAAAAATTTAAGTTATAAATAAATTTTCAGATTATTAACAGGTGTCTATAATCATACTTAACCATACACAAATAGGTGGTGGATTCGACAAATATTCAAAATATCTCGATAAACACTGGCTTATCAAAAAAGTACTAAGAGGCAAAAAAGTTTTAAAAATATTGTGTTTAACTAATGGTGCCACAATAATAATTTAATTGGAACGTACATAAAAGTTTGGGGGGGTTTAAAGGAACAAAACCCCCATAAAATTTTTATGGGGTACACAAATTTCACTATAATTTTTTTTTAAGATGTTGCTACGATAAACACTCCTCATGTCCATTTTCAATAAAAAATCTCTAGGAGTTTTCGATATATTAAAAAAAATCGATTTTCATTTTGTAACTTCAAAGGGCTGTAACTTTTTTTGTGAGCACTATTGTATATAGGTAAGTGAGGTTTAATCAACCTATTTTTGACCCCAGAATCTGTGGTATAATTTATGACCAATCTTTTCGGGACACCCTGTATAACACAGTACTTAATAAAAAGATTAATACAGAGTATAATATTGCTAGTTGCTTTATAAGGATTCCTTATTAAGATCTTTAAGCACATCCTAAGGCTGTGTCCTAATAAAAATGTAATAATACGAAAAAGAAAACGCAAACGTAGGCGATATATTTGGCGTTGTTATTATGCTAAAGAAACAAAAAATTGTGTCTAACTAAAAAGGTTAAACTTATAATTAATTATTATTATTGTATGTCACAACACTCTATTCACAATACAAACCCAGAGACTGTTTTGTAGTGAAGATAATCGACGACATGGCGCATATTTTAAAGACGTGCTAAAAATGTAATATAAGTATACGATATTTGGTAAAATAAAAAGTAAAGGTTGCTAACATTTATGCACAAAAAGGTTAGCAGCAAAGTAATAAAAAATGATAATGTTTTATGTCAGAAAAATATTAGGTCAGGTGGTATCTGTTTTAAATTGGGTAAATCGTATAATACCAGCTTTAAGCGCGTGGGCGCAAAATTTTTGCGCCAATGTGTTTTAAATGCATCCATCTTTTCGCTTCTTGAGAAAACTGATAAGTATTTTTGAAAAATTTAAACGCAGAATGAAAGGGATATTACTATTATTATTATTACATTATTACCAAGGGCCGAAAGTTCCCGAAAACTTCTATAATGTTTATTTTAATAAGTTACAGGGATCAAAAAAAGAAGACAAAATTTAGTGTGATTTCTAATTCCAAATATCTTATTCAAAAGAAATTTAGTTATTCTAAGGGACTTTCGCCCTCGGTAATAATGTAATATTTCATTCTGCGTTTAAGTTAAAAAAAAATATTTATTAGTTTTCTCAGGATTCGAAAAAAATGAATGCATTTAAAACACATTGGCGCGAAATTTTGCGCCTACGTCCTTAATCGCTTTGAAATATTATTGTAATGATAAGACCATTATGTTTACTTACACTTCAAAAGTTGGGCTAAATTTTATTATTAAAATTTGTGTGAAAAGAATTAGAAAAATTAATATTTTTTTTCTGATTTTTCTTGAAATATATCTCGGCACCGAAGTATTTAAAAAATTGTAAAGACAAAAAAATTTTGCAATTAAATTTCTTATAAAATTAAATTGACTGTAAATTGCAAAATACATATTAATTATTCCAAAATTAGCAAAAACCATTAAAAAAGTGCCAAAAATCAATGTTCTTCAATAATATTTTACCCAGAAAATCTTCTTGAGATGGAAAAACACTAAAAAATTAATTTTGCAATCCATTAAAAAACAAAGTTAAGTCAAGTTACTAATTTTCAAAATTATGCAGAGCTAATAAAGAACATTTAAATGCTTCATTTTTTTTATATATATAAAAGTTCAATCTTTTTTAAGGGGATAGGCACAAAATGTCTCCTGTCAAAATTGTCAATGTCTTTTAAATGTATTCATTTTTTCGAATCCTGAGAAAACTATTAAGTATTTTTGAAAAATTTAAATGCAGATTGAGTTATTACCGAGGGTCGAAAGTCCCTTAGACTAAATAAAAAGTTTCTTTTGAATGAAATATTTACAATTAAAATCGTACTAAATTGTAACTTATTAAAATAAACATTATACAAGTTTCAGACCCTTTCGGCCCTCAGTAATAATGTAATATTTCATTCTGCGTTTAAATTTTTCAAAAATATTTATTAGTTTTCTCAGGATTCAAAAAACATAAATACATTTAAAATACATTCCACATTTTGACAGGCGACATTTTGCACCTATGCCCTTAATTTTCAATCATAATTTTTTTCTAATTTTATATCGAAAGTTCAGCGAAAGACGCGTATTTAACACATTCGCAGACAGTTTGCATAATTTTTGAACTACTCAGATCATCACCATTTTTTGGCGGAGGAGCTTGGTGTTCTTTCTTTCTTTCTGAAAGGGAAAAACGCTTTTATGGGACACTTTCCTGACAACAAACTCGGAATATAGGAATACCGTGTCTGCAATTGCAGACACGTCCGTGAATGTGTTAAAAAAATCATTAAAATTCGCCAATTAGTTCCGAAGTTATGAAGGGTCAAAGTTGCTATTTACATTAATAACAAGAAGGTTTGCGGTCTGTATTAAATCTGAGATACCTGGTGCCCAGACTAAGGCACGTCATCTGGAGTTTCGAGGGTTTTTGGCACTTAATTTATACAAACAGATTACTTAAGGGGGTTTTGTGGTTACTGAGCACGAATATGACATTATAATCAAATGTGTTTGGAAAGCCTCGAAATTTCCAAAAGATGACTTACATATCATTCCCTGGACACGAGGTACTCCGAGGGTCAGTTCTGATGTCCTATTCGTGTTCAGTTACCCCAAAAACCCTCCGAGTAAACTGTTTGTATGAAATTAGTGCCAAAAATCAATCCTCGAAACTCCAGAAGATGACGTTTCTCAGCGGTGAATCTGGGCACCAGGTGCTCCGGGGAGCGGTTCTGATGACGTATTCCTGTTCAGCGATCTCAAAAACCTCTAAGTAATCGGTTTGCATCAGTTGAGTCCCGAAAACACTCCAATGTTTAGGTGACGTGCCTTAGAAATCACCCTGGGCACCAGGTGCTCCAGGTGTCGAATGTGATTGCGTATTCGTGTTCTCTAAATAACAAAATATAGCCCTTAATATACTGATTTTGAAATTTTATGCACTTTTGGATCAGTTTTAAGCACTTTAAAATGCAATTATGGATTTTCATCCATTTATCTTTTATATACTTTTTTCCTGACGTCATCCTGAACACAGTACAAAAAGTTGCAAGTCTCTAGGTGCTGTATATAAAAACCGATTTATTATGTGCTAAATGCTCTGGTCTTCCTTACTTTTTCCTTAATTTTCCTTTTTTTTTTATAAAACACACAGAAAGAAAAAAATCAAAAAAATCTGATTTTGTTTAGTTATGTCGTCATTTTTTATTATCGACAGCAACGAATTATCTTTCTGGTGTTCTTAAAACAAAAGAGAGTAAGCACAACCGAGATGAGCGATTATCTACGCTCCAAATTAATTCTTACGTAAAACCATAACCTAGACCGTTTAATTTTTTTAATTTATTTTGATTTCTCTAATCAAACAGTTGATGATTGTAGCACGACTTTTAACGGTAAGTTTTTTCACTTTTCTCGCAATTACACCATGGCAAGTTATTTGCTTTACTTAAATAAAAGTAACTAAAAAATCATGGCTGTAGATAATCTAATTCAATTTAAGGCACATGAAAAATGATTACCTATTTAATAGTTATTTATGATATAAGTGTTAAAAGTACACGTTTAAGGCACGCATATGAAAGTTTACATTAGTGCCTTAAAAATGTACTTTTTAACACGCACATCATACAATATTTTTTCTACAAACGTAATTACAGGACAATATCTACAAAAACGTTTACTTGAACTTGACTGACATTACATTTTTATATTTTTTTGACATTACATCAAAATTGCCTATACGCTCAATACGAACTGCTGTGCCTTAAAAATATGTTAAAGCGTTAGCTTTCAAAAATTCACTGTATCTACACGACTTGTTGTATCGCAATGAAACTCTCGATTTATGTCAACAAAAGAGTAAGGTTACGTTTGTTTCGGAAGTTTTTATTGGTGGTACCCTCTAAGCGGCTATATGCAAAACTAAAAAGACAGTCCACGTATAACAATTACAAACGGATTTTTTTTGTTAAACAAAGAATAATTTGTTTATAAGGATTTTTAGCTACTAAAACTTTAGAAAGTGCGCGCACCGTTACGCGCCGAACTCCTAGAACCGTATAACTATTAGAATATAAAAACAAGGCCATAAATTACAGTACAATTGAATTTTTCACTAAAATTAATATACTTATTTTACTCTATATAATTTATTTCTTATGTATTTTTGAAGTGAAAGCTTCTTTAGGGACGTTGTGCACTTTTTGGATGGGGTTAAACCATTGAATTCGCGACCGTCATTGCGACCGTCATCGCACTTTTTGGATGGGGTAAAAGCATTGAATTCGCGACCGTCATCGTGACCGTCATCGCTTTGGCGAAATAAATATTTTACGTATATATTATAAATATGTATGTGTAGAAGTATTTAAATTTAAAATAAATGTAAAACCTATTCGTGGATGGGGAAAAATTATTGATTTGGCGACCGTCAGCGACCGTTATCGCTTCGGCGAAATAAATATTGTACGCATACATATATTATACGTATATAAATTGTGTATAAGTATTTAAATTTAAAATAAATGTAAATTCTATTTTTGGATGGGAAAAAGGATTGATTTGGCTACCGTCATCGCGATCGTCATCACTTTGGCGAAATAAATTTTGTACGTATATATATTTTTGGAGTGAAAACTTCTTTAGGAACGTTGTGCTATTTTTGGATAGGGGAAAAAGCATTGAATTCGCGACCGTCATTGCGACCGTCGCGTCGTCGCTTATGTTATATATATGTGCATGTATATATAAATTGTGTAGAGGTAGTTAAATTTAAAATTAATGTAAAACCTATTTTAGGATGGGGAAAAAGGATTGATTTCGCGACCATCATCGCGACCATCATCGCTTCGGCGAAATGGCTTTTGTACATAATATATAGGTATATTATGTGTAGGTTTATATAAATTGTATAGAAGTATTTAAGTTTAGAATAAATGTAAAACCTATTTTAGGATGGGGAAAAAGGATTTATTTCGCGACCATCATCACGACCGTCATCTCTTCGTCGAAATAAATTTTGTACGTATATTATTATAATCTACGTATAATCATAGTAATATTATTGAAGTGAAAACCTCTTTAGGGACGTTGTGCACTTTTTAGATGGGGAAAAAGTATTGAATAGCGACCGTCATCGCGACCGTCATTGCTTCGACGAAATAAATTTTTGAAGTGAACACTTCTTTAAGGACGTTGTGCACTTTTTAAATGGGGAAGAAATATTGAATTAGTGACCGTCATCTCGACTGTCATTACTTCGACGAAATAAAATTTTAAAGTGAAAACTTCTGTAGAAACGTTGTGCACTTTTTAGATGGGGAAAAAGCATTGAATTAGCGATCGTCATTGCTTCGACGAAATAATGTTTTGAAGTGAAAACTTTCTTAGGGAAGTTTTGACCTTTTTAAATGGGGAAAAAGTATTGAATTAGCGACCGTCATTGCTTCGACGAAAATACATTTTTGAAGTGAAAACTTATCTGGTAATCGCCTTGCAGCGAAACCAAAAACAAAAAAGAAGAAGAAAGAAGTGAAAACTTCTTTAGGGACGTTGTGCCCTTTTTAGATGGGGAAAAAGTATTAAATTAGCGACCGTCATTGCTTTAACGAAATAAATTTTTGAAGTGAAAACGTCTTTAGAGACGTCGTGCTCTTTTTAGATGGAGAAAAAGTATTGAATTAGCGACCGTCATTGCTTCGACGAAATAAATTTGTGAAATGAAAACTTTTTTAGGGACGTTTTGCACTTTTTAGATAGGAAAAAAGTATTGTGTTTGCCACTGTCATCACTTTGCCAAACTAAATTTCGTACGTATATATATATTATGTATATGTATACATAAATAGCATAGAACGTGCGCAACGCGTAATAGGTATACCACTTCTTTTTGGATGAGGAAAAAGCAGTGAGCTCGTAATTTAGATACTATAAGAAGTTTTCAGATATAAAAATGAAATAGCGGACGTTCGTGTTAAAAGAGGTTATGAGATCAGTTCAGATCATTTTCTCGTTGAAGCTAAAATAAAGACAAGGAGAGAACATACATTTAATATTAAAAATGAAGAAAATCGCTATGAACAACCAAGTATTAAAGTATACAAACTTCAGTCTGAAAATATTAGAAAAGAATACTGTCGTAAATTAAATGAACAAATACGAAAAACCAATTGGAAAAATGAGGAGGATATAGAAATATTGTGGAATATTTTTAAGGAGCTGGTGTATGCAACTGGGAGTAAAGTATGTGGTGTAACGAAAGGAAGATATCTGAAAGGTACAGCTTGGTGGAATAATGACATAAAATTGGAAGTTTCGAAGAAGAAAAAATTGTGGAAAAAGTATATAAGTAATAAACGTGAAGGTAATTATCAAGAATATAAGGAACAGAGAATAATGGTTAAAAATAAAATTAAAGAAGCTAAGAATCGTCAATGGGAAGAATTTGGAAATAAAATGGAAAGTGATAGTAAGGGTAACGCGAAGTTGCTCTATAGGACCCTAAAAAACCTAAGACAAAAGAAATCAAACGGAGTAACAGGTTTAGATGGTAATATATTATTTTTAACAAAGATGGTAATATATTATTAAAAAATGAAGAGATTACCGAAAGATGGCGAGAACATTTTATGGAATTATTAATGGGAGGCAACAACGAAATAGAAAATGACAGGGAGGAGTACAATTTAAATGAGCAACAAGATAATGATGACAGAACATACGAAGAATATAGGGAAGCAATTTTAAAATTAAAAAATGGCAAGGCTGCAGGACACGATAATATTAAGGCTGAGCTAATTAAATATATGGAAGGAGAAGTATTACAGTTACTATGGAAAATCATAAGGAGCTGCTGGCATCCCGGATGCATACCTAGAGACTGGACTCTTGCCACTATTCTACCATTACACAAAAAAGGTGATAAACGTAAGTGTTCTAACTACAGGGGAATATCATTGTTGGTAGTTGCTAGTAAAATCTACGAAATAATACTAGAGAAAAAGCTGCGAGAAAATATCGAGGCCACACTGGATGACAGCCAATGCGGCTTTAGGCCAGGGCGAGGTACAACCGATCTCATATTCACGGTGAGACAGTTATCAGAAAAAGCCCTACAACATAACAGTAAGTTGTTTCTATGTTTTGTGGACTTGGAAAAAGTATTTGATCAGGCGCCACGTAACAAGATCTGGAAAATATTAAACCGTAGAAATGTGAAACCGAAGTTAATCCAAGCAATAAAGAGTATATATAAATGTACACGTAGTAATGTAAGAACGAGAAATCGCTCATCTCTAGACTTCTACACAAGGACAGGTGTAAGACAAGGTGGTGTTCTGAGTCCTTTGTTATTCATCACTCTAATGGACGAAATTGCAAAAGAATGCAGGGGTAAGGTAAAAAGAACTAGGGTAGGGGTGTATAAACTTCAACAAGTTCACGTGTCAGAGTTGATATATGCCGATGACCTGGTAATTGTGGCAAAATCAGAAAAAGACTTGCAAGTGAATGTAAATGTTTGGAATGAAGCCTTTAAAAAATTTGGGATGAAAATAAATATTGAAAAAACAGAAGCTTTAGTAATATCGAAAACTCAAGAAAATATAAATGTAAAGCTGAATAATGAGACCATTGCACAAGTAGAGGACATCAAGTATTTAGGATCAACAATGAGTGGACAAGGAAATATAGAACCAGAAATAAACAGCAGGGTAATGAGTGCAACAAAATTGTACTATGCGCTAAATAAAAGTTTTATTAGGAAGAAAGAAGTAAGCCTGAAAACAAAAATGAAAGTGTTCCAAACTGTATACGAGCCGGTGCTACTCTACGGTAGTTAAACGTGGACAATGAATGACAACATCCGTAGTAAAATTCAAGCATGCGATATTTACGTGCGGTATCCGGGGTGACCAGACGTGATCGTATAAGAAATGAAGACATACGTGAAAGGTGCGGTATTGGAAGGACCTTAGACAGACTTGAAACGAAACAGTTATCGTGGTTCGGACATTCGACGAGAATGGGTGAAGGTAGAACTGTAAAGAGGGTATGGAAAACGGCATCCGACAACAAACGAAGAAGAGGCAGGCCAGCAAGAACGTGGAACGCAGATATTGGAAAGGCTTGCGTAAAAAGGAATATTGGGAGGAGAGAAGCAGAAAGACTAGATACTGACCGAAAGGCATGGAGACGTCTGATTTCTCCACTTACCTCGACACCGTAAGGTACAAGAGGACGGCTTAAGTAAGTAAGAAGTTTTCACTTCTGTCGGCACTCCCATGCGTGCTTTAAATTTTTTTTTATTTATTTACTATCTTTGATCGTGATTAATATTTAGATTGATGATTTAGATTGAAGTACAGCATGTATTTACAGATACATGTACTGTATTTTTAAGGTTTCGCCCATTTTTAAAATAAGACTATTATTAGTTTGGCAGTTTTTATCAGTAGTTTTCGGTGGATACAACTGTTTTTTATATAGTACCATGGAACAACTGTTTCCCATACTCTTTTTTCAAATCTCTAGTCATTTATAATCCGGGGAAATGGACCACTCATAGCGATAAAGGTAAGGAGAGAATAATGATGTGTGTTGAATTTATCTAAAGTGTCTCTTTTCTTCTCTTTTTTGAAATATGGATATTCTAAGATAATTTTATGTAATTTACCGAATCTGAAGCAGAGAACTAATTGTAATCTACCTAATAGTGCAACAGACCGTTTCAGATTATCTATATAGTTTACTATTACTGATATTTTAAGTTTAGATTTGTAAGGTCCATTTTCCTAGGGAAAACTGTCTCAGTGATCACTGAGTAATGTTTGTAGCTAATGATAATCGTAGGGTCCTAGAGACACCCTGAAAAATAATGACTGCAGAACTACTACCTGTAGAATTCCCTAAGACCCAGTCCTTCTAAAACCCAAGTAAATGCTTTTCACCTTAAGGTAAAGGAAGTGAAACGAAAACTGCAAATTGCATGAAATGGTAATACATTATTGCCTGGTTGCACCAGATATTAAGCTCAAGACGTACCTTAAGCTTAAATATAAATGTAAGTCGTTATGCTGGGGACACACTAGCGTCTAATGCTGTTAATTATCGCATTATTTGACATATCTCTAGTGCAAATAGTGCGATAATAATTAACGGCAATAGACGCTAGTGTGGCGACAGCAGTAAAGTATAAGCTGAGCTGGGCAAAGCTGGAGCTTAACACGTTGACGGACAGTGCGTCAAATGTATAAGCAAGTGTTGTGAATATATGTATTTTGCAAAGTAGAATAGGGAAAAATACAAAGGACGTTGTGTCACATTACATCAATGGAAATTAGACATCTATAGACGTTCTGTCCGTCAACGTGTTAAGATCTGTTGGTGCAATCAGGCATTAAACACACAGACCAACCTAAATATCTTGGAGTAACTCTGGACCTGTCCCTTACCTACAGACAACACTGCATAAAACGAGAGGGAAAGTAGCAACTAGGAACAGCATACTCAGGAAGCTAACGGGAAGTAAATGGGGTACATGTCTTGATGTCTTAAGAACAACGGCGTAGGCACTGTGTTTTTAAACTGCGGAATATGCGTGCCTCGTTTGGAACATATCTGCCCACACCAAACAAGTTGATACTGCGCTAAATGAGACATGCAGGAAAATAATGGGAGAATGAAACCGACGCCTCTCCAAAATCTATTAGTCCTGTCGCCATGCGGGGTACAACGGCCTCCTTAATTCAGATGGACTTACCCAAGTTTTTTTTATGTATTTTGACCCGTAGAACTTGAATTTTTTGGGTAACAGTTTATCCGGATGTCGATAAGCTTATTATAAACAAAGAACTTGAGGAATTACATAACAGCAATTTTTCGCAAAACAAAACATTTTTTTGTATTTCTTGGGTGATTCTCAGCAAAAAATGGTCTTACAAGTTTTTTCGTAGGATGCATAGTTTTCGAGATAAACGCGGTTGAACTTTCAAAAAATCGAAAAGTGCAATTTTTGAACCCGAATAACTTTTGACTACAACATAAAATGGCAATTACGCTTACTGCATTTGAAAATTCAAGTCAAATTCTATCGGTTTTGATTATTTGTATTGCTAAAAATTAAGTTTTTATTTGTGAAACAAAGCCATAAACACATAGTGCTTCCCGTGCCCAATGCATGCGTTTTAATGTACGTAATCTACGTAGAAATTGTCTGCATGCGGGCCTACTCGTTCGATTTCAAATGAGAAATGCATTGAAAATATCATTCAATTACTACGTGTTTATAGCTTTGTTTAACAATAAAAATATTAATTTTTAGCAGTGAAAGTAACCAAATCCGAGAGAATGTGACTTGAGATTTCAAATGCGGTAAGCAGAATTGCTATTTTATTTTTCAATCAAAAGTTATTCGGGTTCAAAAATTGCAATTTTTCGATTTGTTGAAAGTTTAACCGCGTTTATGTCAAAAACTATGCATCCTACGAAAAAACTTGTAAACACATTTTTTGCTTAGAATGACCCAAAAAATACAGAAAATGTTTTGTTTTGCGAAAAATCGCTGTTATGTGATTCCTCAAGTTCTTTGTTTATAACAATCTTATCGATATCCGGATCGACTGTTACCCAAAAAATTCGTGTTCTACGGGTCAAAATACATAAAAAAACTTGGGTAAGTCCATCTGAATTAAGGAGGCCGTTGTACCCCCACTGGCGACATGACTATATATAAAGCAGCGGGTTTTGCAGGTCCCTTAGCACTTAGAAATATAGCAGAGCACATAGAGAACATTAAAAAATCGCGAACTAGCGGCATGCCCTATACAGAGCTCGAACTCGAACACCACGAAAGCAACTAAAATCCGGGAAGAACCGCCCGAATATTTTCCTCTTCCACAAGTTCAATGAATTGGCCAATCTCTTGATTTTAAAATGTCGAAAACTCTAAATAGGATAAGAACGGGGCTCGCTCCAGTAAAATCAAACATGACAAAATGGGGGAAAATAGACTAAGATGATGGACACTGCGATTAGGAGAAATGCAAAAAATTGAACATCTTCTTACATGCAGAAACTGTCCCTATAGGTATACCCTCGAAGACTTGTTGCTCGCCAATAAAGATGAAACTGACTTAGCCCGATACTGGGCCGAAATTATATAAAATAGGTGTCCATACACAACAAAGGAGTAGGACACTACATCATTGTATTTCCTGTGGACAATCAACAACGTGGAGTAGGTTTATGTCCAAAGACGGACTGAGGAAAACAATAAAGAAATAAAAAGAAATGTATATATTTATGTAACTTATAACGTAATTCACGGTATCGCTAATATCTTTTAACATTTATTTGTATAAAATATCATATTATAATAAGGATATTGTTATAGCCATTCTATTGTTCAATACTTGTTCTCCTCTAGGCAGGCTTAGATATATTATGATTTCTATCACCTTAGTTCATATTATACTCTTCATTATATAAATAACGAAATATTGTTTAACTTACTTAAACTGCCAACACTTATAAACAATTACCTTTAAGCACTAATATATTTTCACAAAGTAGGCTAGGCTTGGCGCCGCACACTCTTTTTCTTTCCACTGTATATGCAACTCAAGTCTAAGGTATGACATGCACGCGCCATATTTTATTGTTAAAGTTTGTTAAACGCCTACATAACGGCTGCCGTGTACAACAACTTTAATGTTAACAACAAACAACAAAAGCGAATAAGACAATATCAGTTTTTATTTTTAGCTTTGTAAAATATAGTTATTTCTGTTTGCCACTGATGATTGTCTTGATAATATGGAGGAAAAGAAGTAAAAGTTGTTTCTGAAAGGTAGCTGGTTATTTGTATCATGGATAGAATATAACGGAATAGTCTGTGAGTACTGTATTGTTTATTGAAGTACTAGGAAAGTAGGAAACGGTTTCAATTTGAATTCTTCATGATATCGACGTAATACTGACACGTAAATGAGAAAATATAAATTTTTATTATTTTTAAATTGTAAGCTGTTGCTAAAACATAAATATTAAAATCAGTAGCTGATAAATATATCCGACATTGTAATAGTGGAAAGATGCATTAAAATACAAACAGAAAGGGTCAAATAATAACAAGTTAAAATTTTACATTTAGTATTTTTAACAGCGGTGGGTAGTACCGCAGTAAATTTTATTTTATTTGATTTTTTTTTGAAAATTTAATTAGAAATTTCACGAGAACAAACTGATATAAACGTATAATACTCTTCATAATATTTCTGATCTTCTCATACTCTCTTAAAGGAAGAGGCCGCAATTTCAGATTTTACCGATAAAAAAAATTAGCCGCCATGGCATTATTTAGAATTCAAGTAACAGGTTACAGGTTTTCTTCGACTCCTGAAGTTGTGCTACCCTGTAAACTGTGAAGAGGTCAACAATTTTCTTGTACGAATTAGACTGTTTGTGGGAAGCTTTGTAGAGGAGGCACTACTATTTTGTATCTGGATGCAATATGGATTAATGAAGAACATTGTGTAAGAAAGGTTTGGCAAGCTAAACAGGGTACACATGCTCTTCAGTCTAAAGGTTTTTCTATCATATTAATATTTGGAGATGTCCACAAATCCACCATAGTGGCTTTCACAGGCAGAGGTAAATTAGAGGGATTATGTCCTCTAAAGCTCCAAGGACAAAAAATTCAACTAAAGGGAAAGGTAGAGTATCTTGGGGTTATACTAGATTCAAAAATTACCTAGTGTAGTCTCGATTCCAAGACTAGAGAAGGTTTTAGGGGTAGGAATATCACCCCAGTAATCCAAGAATTAGCGAAAGCTTTGCTTTGGTCAGGACTGAATCAGAGAATTGAATGAACTGGGAGACCGGAACAAGGTTGAGCTTGTCTGGGTACCAGCGCATTGGAGGCAACGAAAAAACAGATCAACTTGCTAAAAGGGGATCGAATGAACCAAACGGACTGGCTGTGACCCTGGCAGTACCAAAGGCTGCAGCACGCAGGGTTGTATTGAACTGATGCCAAGAAAGTGATACTGAGAGAGAACTACAAAACAAACACATGGGAAAATCTTCATTAGTGGATCGTGTACAAAATCAACAGAGGAACTGCTCCAGATGAGCAGGGTCAAACTGAGAGCAGTAATAGGAATGTTGATCGGACATGCATGAGTAAGACCTTAACTGCAGACTTCTGCGATAAGGAAATAGAAACTGTAAAACATATTTTTTTGCGATTGCGAGGCGCTGGAGCGCAAAAGACAAAAACTATATGGTCAAACACGACGAGACACTGGTATATTTAGGACACACCAAGCAAAAGACTTATACAAACTTCTAAAGGGGACAAAAATTCTAGACTGGGTGTGGGAAACAGCAATGGGTAGGAAACACAATAAGCTTGAGCTTAAGTGATAACGGAAATCTTTTAATTTTAATGAGATGAGCCTAGGGAAAAATATTAAAATTTCCAACTGGTAAAAGTCGTAACTTGATTCTCACTTTTATTGGAGAAGATACACGACTGGTTGATCAAAGTATGTTAGAATTTATTTCAAATTATACAAAACACTACCAAAAAGAAATTATTTGTGATATTTTCGGAGAATACCTTGGTTAAATAATACATTTCTTACCGATCATGTTTCTTCTAGTTCCAGACAATGCGAGTTACTCTATTCAAGGTAAACGAATAATAACCTAACAAGGAAGGAGCAAAACCAGGAGTTACAGTGTTGCAATTACCACCTTATCATTGCGAACTTAATTCCAGGGTTGTAATGCCATTAGTAATGACAATGCTTCTTCGACCTGTTTGCATCCACTGCTAGGCAATAACTTTTCTGTTTTCTACTATTTGGTGCCAGATGGTATAATGCCGAATATAATAATAAAAAAATGTAGAACTATTAAAAAGCGACAGTTATTAATCAAGAAAATTATTTTTTAAATTTGAATGGTAATCTTAAGCTCGCTACACACTATGCACGATTCGCGATTCGTAATGCGCAATGCGTGATTCGTCCAGTTCGTTGTAGTTCATAGTAATTTAGTAAAAATGTACTTGTTATTTTATTACCAACTAAAAAAATATTTGTAAAAATTAATAATTTGAACATCATGATTTTTAATCAAATTACATTTTTTATGTAAACAAAATTATGATTTTCTTTCACGGTCATGTTTTTGATCCGAGTAAATGTTTTGAAATAGATACGAATCATTTATTAAAATGTGAAATATTTCGCATGAATTGGTCAAATTATATTGTACACTTACTATAAATTTTAAAGTTTTAATGTTCAACTTCGTTTATTCAGTTGTCCATACTTTATTGATACTAAAAAAACACGTTTTGTTACTGTATTTGGTACTGGAAGGAAAAGCGCGAATTCTTCAATTTTCAAATTATTTTGATAGTGATAATTATTCTGTTTAAAATGCCCAGAAGCTGCGTTTTCTATTTTACAATGTAAAGTATGTACAATAAAAGTGCATTAATCAACTTTGTACTTTTTAACATTGTGTGATGAATAAAATATTCATAACTGTGCAAGTAAAAGTAATACGAATTTGCGGCTATCTCCCAGCTCCGTTACAAAGCAAAAACCTACAGACATAAATTGTAACGAAAGAATTATCAAGAGAGTATATTCGCAGCAAATTAGTTTCTTTTTTGTTCTTTATATGATTACTATGTAGTTGCACTCGATTACTTGGAACAATGTTATAAACTGTCTATGCTTGTTAATCTTTAACTTTATTGCCTGTTATTCCATACATGCTAGTTATAGTTTAGTGTTAAGTTATAGAATAGTGCACTAGCGTTTGGCGAATTAGTTTAATTTCTAAATTAATTTCAACTTGATGTCCGTGTTGAAGCGGTTTACCAATTTAAACGTCAACAAAGAGAGATAGAAAATAATATAATAGTGCAAAGAAAAGGGAACACGGTTAGCACTCCTTTTTACTGTCCAATTAATAAATATTTATTTAAAATACTGTTTATTATTTTTATTACAGTTATTTTTAATTGTTTAATTATAGTAAACTTTGTATCTGGGGCATTTTGTCTTCCTCTTTTTTCCCCTAAAATAAGGCAGTTTGCTAGTGTTTGGTTCAGAGTTGTGACTGCATAGCTCCATTGATAAAGCCTGAGGAGGAAGAAACAGCTGTTTGGAGATGGTGGTCCAACTTTGCATCAAATAAAAACAAAAACTGTCTTTTTCCTTAATAAATATTTACTTTTTGATAAAATTGGTCGGACCCAGAGTAAAGACGATACGCCACCGGTGTGGGCGGTATAAATTTTATTAAGTTGGTTAATTCATACAATGATAAAGCTGTTAACACAACGTGGTTAGACCACTAGATAGTAAAAGTACCACGGCACTGTCATTTTACTGACATTTGATGGGAAAAAATCCAACGCTCCACAGGACAATAAAAATAGGCTACATATGTCTAATTATGGTTTGGTATTAGCTTAAGGACCATAAATAAAAAAAAAATGAGAGAAATTTCGCCATTTCACGGTGCATTGAATTTCGTCTTTAATGTCTATCTTTTTCTGTTACATTTCTGTATTTCACGTTCTGTGGAATTTCTTTTTAAGTGAGTGCTGGGTGAGTTCACCATTTTTATCCACCCTTTATTTCCTTGTGCACTTATCTCCCATGCCTGTATTCTCGTCTTTTCTAAATCACTTAGTCCAGACAGTATGATGAACAACGTAGCGGAAATATTCCGATTCTTTTTTTTTGCATAATTGCTTTAAATGGATCCTTTAATAATCTCTGGAGTTAGTAAAACTATTAAGGAAGTTTGAATGTGGTCATAAAAACAAGAAACTGAAGGACCTGTAGTTAATAAACTTGTGAAGTTGCAGTATTATGACATGTTTATCTAGATTTCATATTCCATCTGTATCTGGAATCAACTGAACTAGAGTCCAAGCCCACTTTGAAGAAGAACAAATTCCATCAATGTAAAATACTTTTAGTTCAGGAACTTAATGCGGCTTATGATGACCATCGCGCCGTTTACAGTTTTGTGAAAAAATTAGTAAGCTACCATTGACCAAAGCAGAGTTTATGTTGGGTCTGTAAATTGTCACAATTGCCGTTATTGGTCTAATTAAAATCCCAGGATTCTTCACGAGGTGTATACACAGTAAAACCGCAAAAATTAAATGTATGGGCTGATAATTTTGGTGATCGACTGGTGGGATTTTTTTACGTGGTAATTTTACTGGCGAAATAAATTTACAATTATTGAAAGACGTGATTAATTTTTCCTTGACTAATATTATTGATATTTATCAACAATTTGATGAAGATCATTTGATTTTTCAACAGCACGGTGCTTCTTCGGATTATGCTTTATTTGTTCGTCAATATCTAGACCAAAATTTTTCTTGACATTGGATTGAGATGAGAAGCAGCATCACATGGTCTTTCTTCTCAGTTACCCGATTGGTCGCTTCTAATTTTTTGCATGGACACCTAAAAAGTTTTTATATATAAATAGGATATCAACATGGTAATTCTTATTTTACTTACAGCAGCTCTAAATAGTTGGTTAGAGATCAGGCTAAACCATTGCCTTAGATTTCGTAACCATGGGTTCGTCCTCTTTCTACATCTCTTTTACCGTTTATTTTTTCCCTCTATAATCAAACGCAGCAGAATAGAGCGACTACTAATTATTTGACAGAAATATTCAAGCTTCTGCCTCTTAATTGTCTGTATAATTTCTTCCCTCTTATTAACCCTATCCTTGCTAATTTTGTCTACCCATAATATTCGTAGTCTATGATAACATCAATGCTCAAAAGCTTCGAATTCCTTGTCTCTAATTGCTGCAATGTCCAGGCCTCAGATTCGTAGAGCAAAGATGCAAAAACAGCAACTCAACAACCTTATCCTTAAATCAGGGGTGGGCACAACGGATCCGACCCGCTTACCTTATCTGACCCGTTGAAAAATTCTTCTTCGCCAAATTTCTTTGTCTAAATGCTTTAAAATGACACTTATAGCATTTGTGCCAAAAAAATTTCTTGGGTAGTGCAGGGCACTCCACCAAAATGATTGTCGGGTGCACAGCGTACTTTCTCGGTACCTACAGGCTTCGGGCCCGGGAGACATTTTGAAAATGTCATTTTGGCCCGTGCTTAAAAGTATTTGTCCACCCCTGCCTTAGATCCATACTTAGGTCTCTTTTTTAGATCCATACTTAGGTCATTTTCACAAATTTTGCCCGTGCTATTTTTATACGGCTTTTAATCCCTTTTAGTCCAGATAGCCACTGCGCATCCGCTAGGAAAACTATTCCGATGCGGATTTTTTGCACAATCTTACTCAAAAAGGACCCCTTTTAACAAATTTTGCATGTTGCCAGGACCAAAAGTGGGTCAAAAAATTTTTAAACGTTTTTTTTGTTTTTTTCCTAAAATTATTTTTTTTTTGCATGGAACAAAGTTTTTTTTAGGTTTTTTGGATCATTCCAAACAGAAAAGGTCTTTAGTGAAATTTCTCTAAAGTTGATAGTTTTTGACATATAGGCGATTAAAAATTGAAAAATTGCGAAATTGGCCATTTTTAACCCTCAAAAACTATGTGAAAAACTGAAAATTTGAATAACGCCAAGGTAAGTAGATATTCTTTAAACATCGATTGATAAAATCCCGAAGAGTTTTTTGCAATACATAATTCAAAACTCCTTTGTTTTTTAATTTCTAATCACACGTGCGCGACACTATTTTCCACCGTTGCAGGTGTATACAGTATGGTGCAAATGAAAGAAATAAATTCGTTATTTCGTAAACCAGCGACATTAAGGAAAAAACCTGAAACAGGTCGATTTTTATTTTTAAGTCATGATATTGTCGCATATATGGTATACTAGTGACGTCATCCGTCTGGGCGTGATGACGTAATCGATGATTTTTTAAATGAGAATATGGATCGTGTGGTAGCTCATTTGAAAGGTTCTTCAATTCTCTATTCAGTAATGTAAATATTTACATAATTGTTTATACAGGGTGTCAATACAAAATTTTTTGATATTTAATTGAATTTTTTTTTTCATTATAAACTGAATATATCCAGAAAGTTGGGGTGTCCAATAATGGGTACATTTGACATATTAGAATACACTTTTGCTAAATTTATGATATCGAAATAATATAAAAATAATATTTTAGTAACATACAATTAAATAATATGTTCTTTTTATCATCCGTAACTTCACGCATGTGCTCTTAAACAGAGAAATCTTGAATCTTTAATAACTCAAAAAGTATTGATTTATTTTAATAACATGATATAACAAATTTTATTTATAATTTTTCCCTCTATCGATTTGTGGGGTTATTTTTAATAAAATTGTTTTCACCCCCGAGAAGGGGTGGTATCCACCCCCAGGGTAAAAGTGCAAGTTGGCACCAAATTATTTTTAAAAAAAATCCACAAGGAAAAGAAAAAGTTTTCCTGTAGTTGGCTGTATACCATCAATCACAAAATTGGAAAGAAATCCTTTGTAAAAGGTATAAATTTTTTTTATTAAAAATCCCTTAAAAGGGCTACATCACAACAAAACGTTTTCGATTTTTATAAAAAATCATCATCAGTGTTCGATAAACTGGATGCTAGCTGAGCCACAAAAGAAAAATATCTGGGTAAAAACCCTTTACATAAAATATAGATGCCTTAAAAGTGCATACTTCAAGAAAAAGGCCTGTGATGGTCACATGGCAAACAGGATAATGCCCTAAGGTAAGGTATACAGGTTTCCCAACACGTGGGATCCAAATTGAGTTGATCACATTTCAATGACTTAATGGCAACTTTTATACCTTTTACAAAGGATTTCTTTCCAAATTATTTTTAGTTCCTGAGGTATGTTCTAACTGGTCACCAATTTTCATGCAAATCGATGGAGATTTAACAAAATACGAGGTGAAAACCTTTAAAGACTACACTAACTATCTCCTTTCATCCCTTATTGCTACTTCCTGTATCCACTGAGGTGTCAGCCTGAAAGGGGTCATAATTATCAATATACAATAGACACATTTCACATGCCAAACTCCATATTACTTATGACGATGATTTTTCGGCTCTAGCTCTTAGACTATAAGTTTGCAACTAACACAACGAAATAGAAAAACACATTTCATATCTTGTTTTTGTGCTCATTATATAAAATAAAAATTTTATATGCAATATTTCTTAAATATCTCTTCCTAATATATTTTTTCTATTACTCAAGGTAAAATGACACAATATCGTTCAACTATTTCGATCATGTCACGTTTAATCATTAATTTAAAATAAGTTCACACTCCATATTGCAATCATACAACAGTATCTAACAAATTCACGACAATTTCACTGTCAGTTGTTATATTAGCATTACGCAATGGCTTTATAACAATAATATCAATTATAAAAATGCTTACGCTTATATCATAACGACAGTGTATTGTTCCTACATTGAATGTGCATCTAGAGTACGCTAAGGCGTTGCAATTTCAAAATGTTTTATAGAGAGCTGAAAGTTGCCATCACAAAACTATCAATTAGATCACAAAGTAGGCTTTGTGTAACGGACGTAATGGCAAAATGATCGCTGGTATTGATACTGATGGTGTAGGAGTGGTTGGTACTTGGATTTTTGCCGCTTTCTTCAAATTATTTGTGACAAATAAGTACTTCCTATATTATAGATTTTAAAATTTATGATTTTGCACAAGTTTATTGTTATTGCGGTTAAGTTTCAGTGTATTAAGTGTATAGAAAATCAAATTATTTTAGTAATATTATCACTTATAATTACGCAAGAGCTCTAAAATTACCATTTAGTATCCCGAGTGACGCTTTGACAGTTTTAATTTCCCGACCCGAAGAGGAGGGGAATTATGTCAGTGTCACGAGAACAATACAAATGTGTAATTTTAAAAGTTCAAGTGTAATTAGGTAAGATTATTCATAAATAAAATTGTATTTTTAAATCATTTTAACTAATAGCTTACTGATATCTTCATCTGAATATTTGCTAAACACTTTGACAAGTTGTAAAAGATTAATTGTGATTAATATAGATAATACTGAAATGGAAATATCTTGTTGTTTTCTTTTTACATGGGGCATTTGATTGATTTTTCTTTACTGTTGTGTCCATCAAGAATTTATTCAATACTTTTGATAGATGGGGAGAACACCTCATCTATTATATATCTCCACCATACTCTGGGATATTTGTCTTATTTGTGTATAATATTTCGTTTGAAATCCTCCATGGATATATCTACTAATAATGAAGATAAGGATGAGCCCCTGACTAGTTCGAAATCTGTTAGAAATAATTTTCAGTTGAAAATAAATATTATTTGTGCAAAGTGTTAGTAGCTCCATGGTCGCTGATACATTTTCCCTCTCTAATTTTTTTTTGTTATTTAACGTTCCAGTTTATTTACAATCTGTAAAACAAGTTACAATGACTAAATGTTGTGACCACTAGTGTAGGTTACTTGGGGAAATTGATTCTTTCTCGACCTTGTTGATTAACCTCGTTTAGGCTTTCACAGCCTCTTCAAGGGACATATACCCCCTTTTTTTGCGGGGGTGTTTTAGAAATTTTGTTTGCGTTTTTGGGTGCGATTGTTATGGTTGACGTGTTGATTTGTTGTCCAGACGAGTGGACTGAGTTGATTCAGCGAGCGGTGTTCAATATGCTATTTATATATATTTTTTTGTTTGTTTTTGGTTTTTTTATTTTTTGTGCTGCTACTAACATACAAGTTCTGGTTTTGTAGGAACGGCTCTTGGATCAGCATTTGGATTGTAGACGGCTTATTGTCTACGATAAAATAGGGGGATTGTTTCTAGGACGTTCCAATTTTCATCAGGGAGTTCGTTGCCTGCTATGTCTAGAAGTTTAGCAGGCGGGAAAGGAACTTTGGTTGCTAGATTTCTGGTGAGTATTTGTCCTCTGTAGTCTACTCTGGTTTTTAACACCTCCTTAGCTCTGGTGTTAGGGCTAGTTATGGTTCTAAGGACGTATTTTTTGCTTAGGTCTTTAATTCTATCCCGAATTGAGAAGATGTTAGCTAGTTGGTGAATATCTGCCGATGGGTAGTCAAATCCCATGCCCATAATCCTTCTTAGGATTTTCCGCTCCGTAGCCAAGGCCGAGTTCATAAGTCTCGGACTTAGTGTGGAGTAAAGGACAGCTCTGTATTCGATAAGGGGCCTGACAAAGGTTTTATATGTGTGTAGGAGAGTAACCTCGCTAGTTCTCCCTTGTCCCATTAGACTTTTCAGGAGATTGGCTCTATTTCTTACTCTGTTTAGAGTGTTTTTCACGTCTATACCCCAGTTAAAGACACTCAATTCGACACCCAGATAGGTTATAGACGGGGAGAAAACGAGCCTCTCTTCGTTGAGTCTAATGTGATTTATTTGTTCAAGGGGAGCAGCATTGTTTTAGGATGTCTAAAGAGAATTAATTGAGTTTTTATCGGATTTAAGGTTACTCCCCATCTGTTGCACCACCCGACTGTTCTGTCGAGCTGTGCTTGGGCTTTTTCGAATACAGAACTCTCTCCCCTCTTACGCAGAGGCGGGCTGGTGGAGATAAAAGCTGTGCCATCGGCATATAACATGATACTTTCCGTAGGGTTTATTGGGCTAGGAAGGTCGCTGTTGTAGACTGTGTATAGTATTGGCGCAATTATGGAACCTTGTGGCACTCCTGCTTGAGGAGTGAATGGTTCTGAGAGATGGCTTGCAACTCTGAGGAATGAATTATTCTCAGGAATGGAATGGGCACAGCGGCACGATGTAGTTTTTCGATAAGTCCAGCATGCTAGACTTGATCGAATGCTTTCTGCACATGTAAGAAGATGCCGACTACAAGCCTACCGCGCTCATTCAAAGCCTGAGAAGTGAAAGTTGCTGCTTCTATCAATGCATTTCGTGTAAAATGACTAGCTCTGAATCCAAATTGAAAACTGGGAATGATGTGTGTTTCTAGGTATTCTACGAGTCTTTCCTTAAGGAGCCTCTCGTAGATCTTGCCTAGAGTGTTGAGTAGTGAAATAGGTCTGTAGGATTTAGCGCTAGTAGTGGATTTCCCTGGATTAGGGATCATGATTGTACCAGAAATTTTTCAAGGATTATAAAAATATCTTAGTAAAAGGCATGCGTTGATAATTCTTGTAAGCAGCGGGAATATTTCTTCTGGAAGTTGTTTTAGGCATCTCCTGTGTATGCCATCAGGACCAGGAGCTGTGTTTTTGCAATGATTCTTTAAGCATTTTCTTTACAAAAATTTTACGTAACTATAAAATTGTTTACCTCTGGGAACTATTCTCTCCAATTTAACTCTTATTATTTTTAAAGTTTTTCCCCAATGGCACATTGGATCCATTGGAAAAAAATGCCATTGTCATTGGTTTTCTCCAATGGTGATATCAAAACTAGCATATTTTTGTAACTCTAATGTATTTCTGCTAGTTTATGCAGGAATGATTGTTAGTTTTCAATGTATGTTGTTGTCTTGTGTACTAGATGTTGTATTACGTCTAAGAGGAACTTTTCTGCTGCAAGGAGAACAGATGCTACTGTGTGGTGTTCTACTGTAATGTAGTGTTAATTGTTAAGTATTCCTCAAATTTGTGCAGTGTTTGTTTTCCAGTAATTTGGTTGGATCCTTTGTTAATTTCGGGTAGGGTACATTTGTGACCAATTCTTGAATTTTCTACTGATATTGGATTCTGTCCATAATTACAGTTGCGTTGTCCTTGTTAGCAGGTAATATTATAATAAACACTTCTTGCCACACTGGATCTTCTTTAGAGCCTTGATAGCTTTGAGTTCCTCTTTACTGATGATTTAACAGCTTTATTTTTAACTCAGTGCTTTTCTCAGGTTCCTTTTTGCACAGTACCCTGTATTCTTCCTTTACATGTATTAGTAGTACTATACCTATCCATTAAAAGTTGTCCAAAATACCTTAACTCAACTTTGTTCGAACAAAAGAAAAAGGTTTTTTGAGATTGTAAAAAAATTGTTTAAATAACTCATGGGCATGGTTTGCTTACGGCATGACGCAATTAAAAAATGTTGGGGTGATTCGTACCCTGGCTCAGAGGGTAAACGTAAAATAATCGAAAATACCGGAAAAAGTCTTTCTTTAACCAAAAATTGGCCTGCTTTTCGTTTTTTTTTTCAAAAGGCTGTCGTAGTTCCTGATAATACTTCTGTTTCATTTTATTCAACCTGTATATTAATTACGGAAGTATAATAACATAAAGACAAGAAATTACCTCCCAAAACTTGACAATTTACTGTCATTAGAGCTGAATGGTATGAGGAAAATACTATTAGTTACATTGAAATTAGTTAATTAGAAAAAAGATAATTTTCCGCAAATCGCCAGGAAATTTTGACATTCCTGTCAAAATTTCTTGAAGAAAAAGTCAGGACTTCCTTACTGTAAGGAAATGTCATTTCCTTACTGTAAGGAAATGATATTTCCGTACAGTTGTTAGTGTTCTATTTATAAGCGTCAAGTTTGACAATTCAACCTCAATACGTTTCCATAGTAACCCAAGTAATTTTATTAGGAATTTCAAAGCACCATTTATTTGGGAATAAAATTATCGCGTTTTTTTTAAATCAATCAATATCTGTCGAATTTTAAACGATTTGCGGAAAAATAGTATGTTTACCTCGTAGGAAAAGCCACATTCCTGGACTCTGTGTTGCTAAGTCTCGGCGTGCGCCGACTTAGCAATCTTCACAGTCGTCCAGGAATGTTAAGCTTTTCCTACCCGGTAAACAATGTACTATTATTAAAAATCCTGTTTACTCATGTGCAATAAAATTATTAAACAGTTACCATTTATGCTCTTATCTTATGCATAAAATAGTAATTAAATAGCATTCTCATATTTTAGGGAAGAAACGTATACTTCAATTAATGAATTAATCAAGAGAATCATTATTTCTCAGTAGCACTTGGTAAATATGTTAATAGTATGGGTATATAAACACAAATTTATTATCATGTAACAGATATGCTTAAGCTTAAATGTTAGCCATGTATTAATTAGATAAGAGAATAGTGTTATAATACAATGAAATAACTCTAGATTAATTACATTCTTATTTAAATTATAACGTAGATGTAGGTGTAGAAAACATAAAACATGTTCCATAGAAAATATCTAAAAGGAAAATAAAACCTTTAACGATGAAAAAATATAAAACGAACCACTATTAATTTCATATCTGCTATGATAGACCAGCGCTTTAGGAAAAAATAAATCGATTTTTAAATATAGTAGGTACCTACACCTCTTACAACTTTTTGCATTGTATTCGGGATGACGCGAGGAAAAACGACTACAACAGAAATTTGGGAGGACATGGGCGCACCCAAAAGTGCATAAACATTTCAAAATCAGGGCAGATTTTGGTTCTCGGGGTGCCTGGGGTTTTTGAGGTCCGACTCCCGGAACAATTGGTGCATCTGGGTATTGCTAAGGTACGTTATCTAGAGTGTCGAGGGTTTTAGGCCCAAAATTGATGCAAACAGATTACTCGAGGGTTTTGGGGTTACCGAACACGAATATGACATCAAAACCGACTTTCGGAGCATGTAGTGTCCAGAGTGACAGCTGTGCCCATCATTTTCTGGAATTTCGAGACTTTTCGACACTAAATTAATGTTTAAAGGGTTTTCGGCCCTAAATTTATGCAAACAGATTAATCGAGAATTTTTGGGGTTGCTGATCACGAATATGATATCAACACCGACCTTCGGAGCATTTATGCCCAGAGTGCCAGAGTGCCCAGAATGCACGCCATCTTTTGGAATTTATAGAGGCTTTCCGACATTAAATTGATGTAAACAGAGTACTTGGGGGAATAGAAATAGAAAATAGCAAAATTTCCGCAGTAATCTATTTATAATAGAATAGAATAGAAATATGCTTTATTGCCAATGAAAATTTTTACAATTTTATGGACAAAGCTTACATACAGTTAAAAGAAAAATAATATCAACAACAAAAAACATAAATAACAACTACAATTTACTAAAATTAGATAAATCGTCAATATACAGTAAATATGATATAAAACAAAAGATAAAAACAATTAATTGCAAAATTTATATAAATTGCAAATTGAACATACTTACAACAAATAAAATACAACATTAGGAATTGACAGTTTAAGCTACTGCGTATGAAACCCAATTTTCTTAGTTATTCATTAAGAAATTCTTCTATTGAATAATATGGTCTTTTAGATAGATATAGGTTTTTGTCATTTTACCGAAAAATGTTGCAGATTTAAGTTGTAAAGGGAGATGGTTGTAAAGTTTTTTTGCGGAATACAATATAGATTTCTTTACTAACTCAGTGGATGGGATCGGTAAATAAATATCAAAGACTGAATTTCTGGTAGAGTAAATATGATTGGGCCTTGCTGGAAAGACATGAAGGTGTTTACGAATTAAACAAACCGTTTCTGGAATATAATAAAGATGGAAGTGTTAAAATTCCGTGATTTCTGAAGTAACTTCTGCAATGTGTAGATCTTCTGAGGCCAAACAGATATCTTATTGCTCTTTTTTGCAATTTAAAAATAACATCAAATTGAGCAGCTGTACTAGAACCCCAAAAAAGAAGACATATCGAAGATGAGACTTGAACAACGAAAAATATGTTATTTTAGAAGATGCTAAATTAAGTTCTCTTGAGACAGATCTTATTGCATAGCAAGCTGAGGCGAGTTTCTTACTTAACGAATCAATATGAAGGGACCATTTGTGGTTTCTGTCTAAAAAAATACCAAGAAATTTTACAGAATCAACGGTACAAACTACAACTACAACGGTCAACTGTTATTAAGAGGCAAAGGTTGAAGAGCTCCTTTATAGGATAATGCTACTGTTTTATCTATATTAAAAGAGAGTAAATTAGAGTCAGACCAGGTATTTATCGTCAGTAGATCGGAAGTTATAATTTCATGAAGAGATGCAATAGTTAATTAAGTTGCTCCAAGTGATACTGGTATCATCAGCAAAAAGAAAAATTTTCCCATCGATTTTTAAATTAGTGATGTCATTTATAAAGATAAGGAACAGAAGAGGACCCAATACTGAACCTTGCGGTACTCCACATGCAATGTTTTTGAGACTAGAATCAGTATCATTTGCTCTCACTAGTTGTTTCCTATTATTCAAGTAGGGTTGGAACCAATTCAAAGAAATACCTCTAATTCCATAGAAATTTAGTTTTTTAATCAAGATGTCGTGATTTACACAATCAAAAGCTTTGGTATAGTCACAGAAAACAGTGGCAATATAAATATGATTGTTTAGTGCTTGATAAACCTCATGTAGTACAGAAAACATGGCATCAGTGGTACATTTATTAGTTAAAAAGGTGAACTGATTTTGAGATAAAATGTTGTTATAAACGATAAAGGACATAAGTCGAGTTTTAATGAGTCTCTCAATCATTTTGGAGAGTACCGGTAGTAAGGCAATAGGTCTATAATTGCAGGCATTAGATTTTTCACCAACCTTATGAAGACGAATAATATTGGCTGTCTTTAGGCACTCTGGAAATTTCCTTTTTTTGAAGGAATCATTAATTAGTAAGACGTGGATTTCCAACACATTTTCTTTGAGATCAGAGAAAATTTTTATAGATAGTCCATCAGTACTACAGGATGATTTGCTTTTGATACTATTGATTGTTTGGGTCAGTTCAGAGTTATCGACTGGTTTTAAAAATAATGAATTTGAGACCTTTCTTTAATTAGTGAGATAGGAAATGGGATCTTGTTGCGGCAAAATAGTTGATGCTATATTTTTACTCACATTAACGAAGTAATCGTTTAGACTTTCCAGGATTTGGAAGGGAAAATGATTGAGCTGTGTGAGTTTTATTTCGGAGATTGTTTATTATAGACCAGGTTTCTTTTACAACACTTTTAGAGCTTCCCAGACGATTTTGATAATAGGCTTTTTTAGCTGATTTGACAAGTTTTAGATATGTTGTCCTGTACTTCGTGATATACATCAATTTAGTGCCGAAAACCTTAAAATTCCAGAAGATGAAGTTCAGTAACCCTGAGTACCGGGTACTCCGAGAGTCGCCTCTGATGGCGTATCCGTGTTCAGCGATCCCAAAAACTCCCGATAAATCTATTTACATCAATATAATGCCGAAAACCCTCGAAACTCTAGATGATGTACCTTAGTAGTAAATCTGAGCACCAAATGCTGGGATGTCGGTTCTAATGATGGATTCACTTTCAGCGACCCCAAAACCCCGGAGTTGGCCTTAACATCCTGAATTTGACATGTTTATGCACTTTTGGATGAACTTTATGCACTATAAATTCAATTATGCATTTACACAAATTTTTATATCTTATTTTTTCCTGACGTCATCCCGAACACAATGCAAAAAGTTGCAAGTCTCTAGGTGCTGAATTTAAAAATCGATTTATTCCAATGTTTTTTGTTCTAAATGCCTATTCGTAGGTGACTAGGTAAATTTAGTGGAGGTCAGAATATTTTTTATCGTCTTTGAAATGTGTATCATATACATATATCTAATATTTCTATATAATGTGAAACCGAACATATTATGTAAAGCTGAAGCTGTCCGTAAAAAAGGTTGATTGTATGCACTAATTAGTGAATTTTTGAAACCTACTTTGTGCTATAAAATGTGATTGTAACTCCCATACACGTGCAACAGCACACTTTGGGTTATTACTTATTAATGACACTTTGAAGGAATGTGATATGCACTTTCTGATTAAGAACAGGATAGGCGCCAAATTTCGGCTCCAATGCTTTTTAAATGCATTAATTTTTTTCGAATCCTGAGAAAAGTAGTATAGTAATAGTAACAGAAAGCATTTTTAAAAAATTTAAACTCAGAATGAAATATTACGTTATTACCGAGGGCCAAAAGTCCCTGAAAACTTATATAATGTTTATTTTAGAAGTTACAGGGGTGAAAAAAAAAAGAGAACATTGAGTGTGACTTTTTATTTTCAAATATCTCATTCAAATGAAACTTTTTGTTAATTCTAAATGACCTTCGGCCCTCGGTAATAATGCAATCTCTCATTTTACGTTTAAATTTTTTAAAACTCTTATTAGTTTTCTCAGGATTCGAAAAAATGAATGCGTTTAAAAAGCATTTTGCGCACTTAAGGTACATTACAAAATATCACCACAAAATTATAAAGTTTGATTTTAAGTTTAATTTAGATTCATTGTTATTGAGTAATTCGCACTCAAAGTTGAACAATCGTACATTATCAAAATGACGATATTGCTTGTAAAAATGCTTGTATTTTTTATGCATCAGATTTAATTCCTATCTTTCTTCAACAAGATAAGCTTTTACAAAACTGGATCGGTTAATTTCTTGGTGCCATATAATAATTTGTTTTTGATAATTTTTTTTCCCAAGACGAAAAAAGTAAAATGCTATAACTTTAAATAATAATTAAAACAAAGTTGACTTTACTAAGTAACAAGACATTTACTCAACACACACTACACATTACTCGCTCTAATTACGTGGATAAAGGTTTCAAACTATGGCCAAAAGACGAAACAAAAAAAAATTATGAAACTAATAATATAATTTTTTTCTACCATATGACAATTTGTTAATCTCAAGACAAAAAAAGTACTTTAAATAATAATACCACTACCAAATATATGGACTCTTAATACAGGGACGTGCGTTGGGGGAAGTCCGTAAAAAGATCTGTCCTTAGAAAAACTGGAAAACGTCAGATTAAGACAAAGTAAGTTAAGTACGTGAAGAACAGTGTATATTTAAAAAATCTGACGATTTGAGCGAAGCATAAGGAAATGCACGAGTCACACAGTTTCACAAAAAAGCGAATATTTCGCGAAGTAAACATTAGATCGAAAAATTGAAAAATAGGTGTTTATATTTTTCAACAATCTATCGAATGATACCGAATACAACCCCCACCGTAGGTTGATGGGGGGTAACTTTAAAATTTTGAATAGGAATCCCGCGATATTTCGCGAAATGAACGTCAGATCGAAAAACTGAAAAATACGTGTTTAATATTTTTCTAAAATGTATCGAATGACACCAAACACGACCCCTACGGAGATAGGGTGGTGGGTTACTTTAAAATCTGAAATAAGAACCCCCATTTTTATTGCAGATTTGAATTCCTTACATAAAAATGAGTAACTTTTATTTGAGACATTTTTTCGAATTAAGGATAGATAGAGCTATAATCGGAAAAAACGATATTTGGAAATGAAAAATTTAATTAAAAAATCCCCACTAAAATGGAAAATTTAACCTAACTTTTTCTGGTTTTAGTACCTAATTTTCACAACGCAATTATTGACCTATTTATAGGTCCTATTAGTATGGGCTTTAGTAACTGCACATTTAGCATCCAAGGCTCCCTACTATAGGGATTTTTTGTAAAATCATTGTGTAACGTGAGATAGACATTATAACAAAAAGCTGACTTTCATATAACTAATACAAAATATAGTAATTCTTGTAATATAAATAATGTAAGTTGAACGCATTCATTTATTCAATTTATTTTATTAGAACTTAGATTGTGGTAATAAAGATAACTACGGTGTTCACATTGCGTGACATACAGTCTTAATATTTTTAATAAACCGTAATTTTTTTTAAAAAACTAGCAATCTCACTTTCAAGATTTCTCTTTCGTTTTTATACCGTATTAGCTTTACGAGCTTTGCTTTAAATGAAATTTTATAATGAAAGAAATCATACTGCAATTAGTAAAGTACAGAGATGGATCAGTTACTGTTGTAGTTGGACGTAGAGATCTTGTGCCGCCCACACTTAAAAATAATAGCTATTTGTATAACAAGGCAGGAAAGTGGTACTTTTCCTCCCGAGAATGAAGTTTACTACCCGACGCGTAGCGGAGGGTAGTAATCATTCAAGGAAGGAAAAGGCACTTTACTCCCATGTTATAGGTACATATGGTTTTTCAACCTTCCTTAAATTAATAACAAGTCATTTTTCATTTTGACTTAATTTATTTATGTAACTAACCAACAAAATTTATTAAAACTAAAACTAACAAGTAGGTACAATATATCTGTCAACTGTCAAATATAAGTCAAATTATTAATGTAAACATTGTTAAATCAAAATAACAATTTACTGTTTTTTACCATTCTACAAAATACAGGGTGTTTTATAAATAAACGTTAAAATGTATAGATTCTTACGTAATAGAACATAGATATTGTACAGGGCGTCAATGAGTTATATTTCATGAATGAAATATCATTTACGTCACTTTTACTTTTCCTCCCTACGGAGGAAAATATTTTCCTCCCTAGGGAGGAAAAGTACAACTTTGCTCCCTACAAGCTCCGGAAAAGTATACTTTCGGTAGAGGTAGGTGGAAAAATTATTACCTTCCTCACGAAACTTTTTTTATTGTTATTCATATCGAGTCGAACAACTTTTCTATTTCGGAAAATTTTTGGGAGGGGCATTTCGTAAATATAGAGTTCTAAACTTTGGTGCGTCCTACAACTGGAGTATCCTTATAAATTTATACGACAATATTAACGGTTAATTGTAAATATTTTTATCAAACAAAATCGTACCCTCACAGCTGCAAAAATCAGCTGTGAGGGTATAAATTTTATGAGTCTTTATGATGCGATTCATAATTGGTGATTTTTTGCAGAATTTCTTGATAAAAATTCTTACAATTTATTGGTAATATTGTCAGACACATTTTTAACGTTTAACTACCCGCGCTCCGGAATCTCTCGCAACTACCCGCGTGGTGTATTCTATACACCACATTTATTAATATCAGATTGAATACATACGAATTATCTATATTAATGTATAGGGATAAAAAACATGAGACATTGATGTTTTGATGCATTTTTAATGATATATAAATTAAAATATAAAATTGTTTAAAAAAGACAAAACCAGAAATATCTCAAGAAAAAAAGTAAAAAAAAATTGAAATAAAAACTTTACATGTGCTGTACTACACATGTGATAAACATGTACTGAACAAATAAAAGCCCTTAAACGGCCCTTAATTATACTTAGATTTCTACCCGCAGTGACAATTTGATTCACCAAATTGTACTGCACTAAGGAAGTGATAAATAGATCAACTAACTCTTTAGCTATGAATGTGCAACTATGTGTGCACCTAGTAAACACATCAGTCCAAGGTTACATAGAGTGTACAAAGTGGCGGATAGAGAATTTGGATTTTATCGCTGTTTTAGTAGAAATGGTGTATTTGTATTTTATACACCAGCGCGGGTAGTTAATGGTTAAGGGTAATCCAGTTGTCGGATGCACCAAAGTTAAGAAACCTATAAGTTTATTTACGAAACGCACCCTCCCGAAAATTCTCCGTATTAGAAAATTTGTCCGATTGTATACATAACTGAATAAAAAAAATTTATGAGGGAGGTATTAAACTTTTTTAAGTGTTTAGTATGTTATATATAAAGTGCTTTTCCGATAAAACTATCTACCTTAAATAACTTTTGAACCGTTCATTTTTAGAAAAAGAGCAAAAACACATCAAATAGTATTTGAAGTGGGAGACATTATGCCATATTTAACCTTGCCGGGAAAGGCATCCTCTGACCCCTCGAATCATCCCCTATTTTTTTTTAAATTTCTTACACCTTTTTTAGTTGATATTTGGATTCTCCTCTTTGAACTAATTTTCAAAATGTCTAACACATGATGCTTAAAGTTATTAGTTTATGAAAAAAATAAATACAAAAGCAAGAAAACTGGATTGAAAACATTTTTTAACAATTTTATTACAAACATTTAGAATGAACATTTACTACCAAAAATTTTACTAATTTATTATTAAAATTTTTAACAGAAGTCTTTATAAATAATTATTTTTAAAATTTTTGGTAGTTAAATGTTCATTATAAATGTTTGTAATAAAATTAAAAACAAATTCAGTCCAGTTTTCTTGTTTTGTATTTATTTTTCTCATAAACTAACCACTTTAATTAAACATCAAATGTTACACATTTTTAAGATTAGTACAAAGAAGAGAATCCAAATAGCAAATAAAAAAGGGGGAAGTAATAAAAAAAATAAGAGATAATATGGGGGTGAGGGGGTGCCTTTCCCGGCAAGCTTAAATACCGCATAATGTGTCCCCCTTCAAATATTACTTGACGTGATTTTTGCACTTTTTCTAAAAATCAGTGGTTCAAAAGTTATTTAAGGTAGATAGTTTAATCTGAAAAGCACTGTATAGTATGTAGTATGATGTCCAAAAGAGCATGGAAAGCAAGACTTCTCAATTGATTTTTAAATACATCACTTATCAATTTGCAACTTTATGCATTGTGTTCAGGTTGACGGACGTCAGAAAAAATTCTACAATAGACAATTGGGTGGGAATCGACACCTAGAGCACCAACCTGGTGCCAGGGTTACTGCTAAGGCACGTCATGTAGAATTTCGAGGATTTTCGGCACTAATATGTTTTTGAGGCCCTTTAACATGAATACGTCATCAGAACGGACCCCCGGAGCACCTGGTGCCCAGGGTCACTGCTAAGGTACGTAATCTTCTGGAGATTTAATAAATTCATGCAAAAAGATTACTGGGATGTTTTGCTATTTTTTTTATACTCCCCAGTATTCTGCATTAATATAGTGTCGGAAAGCCTTGAAATTCCAGAAGATGACGTGCATAGTAGTCATATTTATGTTCAGCAACCCAAAATTTACAGATTATTTCCGAGTAATCTATTTGCATCAATTTAGTGCCGAAAACCCACTAAACTCCAGATGACGTGCCTTAGCAATAACCCTGGGCACTAGAATATGATGGCGTATTTATATTCTAAAAATATCTGAATAACAAAATCTGCCATTAATATACTGATTCTGACATATTTATGCACTATTGGGTGCGTTATATGCACAGTTATGCAATAATTATGCATTTTTACCCAGTTTTCTATTGAACACTTTTTTTCTGACGTTATTCCGACCACAATGCAAAAAGTTCCAACTAGGTGCTGTATTTAAAAATCTATTTTTTCCGAAATGCCCTGCTGTATAGTGTATAGTGTATAGTGTGATAATTCTAGAGTGAAATAAAGGAATCTGACGGATAAAAAGTTAATTGTAAAATCTTTGGAACGCTTTGGTGAAAATGTCGTTTTTTTTTCATTTATGCCGGTTTAATTTAATTCGTAAGGAAATTTCCGGGAAAACATAATTACACAAAAATGAATTAATAGGGAGATACTAACTTTATTAAGTATAGGATAATACTTTTTAAATAAGTTTTTTCCGTAAAATAAATGAGCACAATTGGTCTATCGGCATACGTTAACTGTAGAAAGAGGACACTTAGGCGATTTCAAAAATACCATACTTAATGTGTCTTACTTCAATAATAACCAAGATACTAGGCGTTTTATCTATTTTGCCATTTGCTTATTTGGTTCATAACTTTTAACCACACTGTATATTCCTTTTATATTTGGCACGCAATTATTCTTTAAGGTGTACAATAAATTAATTTATTTACAATTATAAAAAATCCAGGTTCGGATTAAAAAATATTGGAAAAATTTTCCGACCCAAAAACAACATCCTGTACATTAAATTTCTTTAAAATGATTTTGCATTTGAAAGAGGATGAAAAACTAAATTTAGTGGTATACTTTGAATTTTCGGCAAAATGATTTTTCTGGCAAAATTTTGAATTTAAATTCTGAAATTATGTGAATTGCGAGAGTTCTAAGTAGAAAAAAATTGAAATACAACTTACACATTGTTAAGCACACTGTATATTTATTTTATATTTAACACGCGAATATTCTTTAAGGTGTCCAATCAATTAATTTATTTACAATTATAAAAAATCCAGGTCCGGATTAAAGTATATTGGAAAATAGTTCCAACCCAAAAAAACACTCTGTACATTAAATTTTTTTTCAAACGGATTTTGCTTTTGAAAATTGAATGAAAAACTAAATTTACCGGTATACTTTGAATCTTCGACAAGATGATTTTTCTGGTAAAATTTTGAATTTGAATTCTGAAATTCTGTGAATTGCGAGAGCTCCAAGTAGAAAAAAATTTAAATGCGACTTAATTTTAATTAACACCATTATTTAATCTAAATTTGTAAAATCTTAACATTTTTGTGTTTTCTAAATTTGTGTGACAAATAGTTTATAGCGAATATTCATCTTTAAATAATGAATAAATAATAAAGAGTCAATAAAAAATACATCACTTTAATCAACAAAGTATCTAAAAATTAAAACAAAACCGCGAAAATTTGCAGGCTAATAACTATTCAAAACTAAAGTACTTATTCAAAATTACCACCATCAAAAATTATTGTTATGTGTCAAAATGTTAATAAATATTTTACCAATTTAGATTAAATAATGGTATTATTTTTTTTACTTGTCATTTTTTTACTTCGAGCTTCGCAATTCACATAATTTCAGAATTTAAATTCAAAATTTTACCATAAAAATCATTTTGCCGAAAATTCAAAGTATATCGGTAAATTTAGTTTTTCATCCTGTTTTCAAATGCAAAATCCGTTTTAAATTTAGTATATAGGTTTTTTTTGGGTCGAAACATGTTTTCAAGATTTTTTAATCCGGACCTCGAATTGATTGGACACTTTAAAGAATATTCGAATAATATAAAATAAAATCTCTTGTTAAATATAAAATAAATATACAGTGTGGTTAACAAATTGTAAGTCGTATTTTAATTTTTTTCTACTTCAAGTTCTCGCAATTCACATAATTTCAGAATTCAAATTCAAAATTTTACCAGAAAAATCATTTTGCCGAAAATTCAAAGTATACCACTAAATTTAGTTTTTCATCGTCTTTTCAAATGCAAAATCCATTTTAAAAAAATTTAATGTTTATGTTGTATTTGGATTGGAATATTTTTTAATCCGGACCTGGATTTTTTACAAGTGTAAATAAATTAATTGAGTGTACACCGTAAAGAATACTTGCGTGCCAAATATAAAATAAATATACCGTGTGGTAAAAAAGTTATGAACCAAATAAAAAAATAGCAAGATAGATAAAACACCCAGTATCTTTGTTATTAATGACGTAAGACCCATTAAGTATGGTATTTTTGAGATAGCACAAGTGTCCTTTTCTACAGTTAACATATGTTACTTTCCCAATGAAACACCCAGTATAACACCAAGAAAAAAAGTTCAAGAAAAAAAAATGTAAAAACGCAATAACTTTAAGCCAAACCGTTGAGCTTTTATTTAGGGTTTGATCAAAGATAAACAAACCGTTGCATTTTTCCCAACGACCGATCTAAAAACCATTGAGTTCTTAAGAACTGAATGAGTCATCGCGGTGAATTAAAATACCATGCACAATATCATCATAATAATAAATAAAATGTTAAATCAACAAGTCTCCACGGTCTGGGGCCTATTGGACATACACGTTTAGTGTGTGGGGTCAAGTGGAGCAAGAACCAAGTAGGTACTTGAGACGTTTTGAAAGGTTATTGACCTATTCGCGAAAAATGTCTGACACATCAAGTGCATTTAAGTAAAAACATACTAAACTGATAAACCTATAAAATATAAAACGTTAGCGTTAGAGAATATTAATTTCTCTTTTAACTTTATTCCTACATATAGGGTGTCCCAAAAGTAGCCGAACGGTCGAATATTTCGCGAAATAAACCTCGGATCGAAAAACTGAAAAATACGTGTTCAATAATTTTCAAATACATTATTATATTTATTATATATATTATTTTTCCTATAATCGGAAAAATACGATTTACTAGCGCCATCTACCAACAATCATTTAAAAAAATGTCTAGAATAAATGTTACTTATTTTCTCGTAAGTAATCCAAATCTGCAATAAAAAATGGGGGTTCCTATTTAAAATTTACCCCCTATTTAAAAGTTACTCCCCACCCCACCTCCAGGGAGGTGGTCTCATGGAGGAGGGTCATGTTTGGGTTATTCGATAGTTTTTTGAAAATATTAAACACGTATTTTTTGGTTTTTCATTTGGAAGTGTATTTCCTGAGATATTAGACCGTTTCTATAATTCACCTATAGTATCACGATAAATCGTTTTTTTCCGATTATAGCGCCATCTATCTATAATTCTAAAAAATGTCTCGAATAAAAGTTACTTACTTTTACGTAAGGAATCCAAATCTGAAATAAAAACTGGGGATTTTTATTTATGATTTTAAATTTACTCCCCACCCCTCCTGCAGGAGCTGGAGTGGGAGGTCGTGTTTGGTGCCATTCGATAAATTTTTGAAAATTATTGAACACGTATTTTCCAGTTTTTCGATCCGAGGTTCATTTCGCGAAATATTCGACCGTTCGGCTACTTTTGGGACATCGTGTATAATTATTGAAGCTGGATATGTCGAATCTCTTGGATTGTTGC
Organism: Diabrotica virgifera virgifera; assembly: GCF_917563875.1. NCBI lineage: Eukaryota > Metazoa > Arthropoda > Insecta > Coleoptera > Chrysomelidae > Diabrotica > Diabrotica virgifera. The sequence continues at coordinate 195,676,556 of NC_065444.1, forward strand.
AATGATAACATAAAGAATTTAAAGAAAACAGTTTTTAACCACGAGTCGCTGGAAGTACTAATTATAATATAAAGCAAAACTTAATAATTGAATTAAAGGAAAACTGTATTATTACTACTGAAAACAACACAATAATTAAATAGAATTTTACTTGATTATAAAATTGCACAATTTTATCTATTATTTCCATATACAGAGAGCACGTAAAGGTTGGAATAAATTCATTTTCTCGAGAATGGACGAGTTTGGAAAAAAATCCCGAGACAGGTCAATTTTTATTTTTAAATTGCAACTTTTTGGCATATACATCACACTTGTGACGTCACCCATCTGGACGTGATGACGTCATCCACGATTTTATTAAATGAGAATAGGAGTTGTGTAATAGCTCATTTGAAAGGTAATTCAATTCTCTATTCAGTAATTCAGTAATACAAACTTTAACGTAATTATTTATACAGGGCGTCCAAACAATTTTTTTTAATTAAATTTATTGGCATAAAAAGAAGAATCTGTGTAATTTATTTAACTCAAAATACATTTTACTGCTATTAGAAAATAGGAAATAATGTTTATTTGACAAATAAATATAGTTTTTTGCTTAAATTCAATATTAAAGCAGCCACTCACCTTCCTTTTGACAGTTTGAACATTTAATTTAAGCTAAAAGCAATGAAAATTTTTCAAATAAACATTGTTTTCGGTTTTCTGAGAGCAGTAAAATGTATTTTGAATTAAATAAATTACATGCATTCTTCTTTTTACGTCAATCAATATAATTAAAAAAAAACATTTTGGACACCCCCTATAAATAATTATGTTTATGTTTATATTACTTAATAGAGAATTGAATTACCTTTCAAACGAGCTATCACACGACCCCTATTACCATTTAAAAAAATCATCGATGACGTCATCACGCCCAGATGGGTGACGTCACTAGTATGATATATATGCCAGAAAGTCGTAATTTAAAAATAAAAATTGACCTGTTTCTAGATTTTTTTCCAAAATCATCCATTCTCAAGAAAATGAATTTATTCCAACCTTTACGTGCTCACTGTATAGTCCGTTCTTTAACGGTAAAATATTGCAAAACCTCTAAATTTTAAAGAACCGCTTGGATTGACATGAAATTTGGCATAAATATACATAGTTAACAAGTTAAAGAAAAAAAGTGATATTGTGCCGATATGTGCTTTTGCCCTGGGGGTGGTTTTCACCCCCTTTTGGGGGTGAAAAAATATTCGTCCAAAGAAAGTCAGGAAATGGATAAACTGGCTAATTCTAAGTAACTTTTGTTCTATAGAGTTTTTTCACTAAGTCAATACTTTTCGAGTTATTTGGCAGTCAATATGTTCATTTTTTCAACAAAATAACCACGCTTTTAGACGGTTTTTCGCAAATAACTCAAATAGTAAGTATTTTGTCGAAAAAACATTCTTAGCAAAAATATAACCTGTAAAAAATTTTAAAAAATGGTGGATATATCACGTCTCAACATCTAGTAGAAGTAGAGTTATATCTAATGAAAAATAGGTTCATATTCGTCAAATTCCAAATGGAATACTTTAACGTCAAATAACCAAAAATGAAAGCACATTTCGGGAAAAACTTATTACAACTTATTTAAAGTGTTTAAAAAAATATTCATTTTTGTTTTATAAAAAGAAATTCTGGCATCAAAATTAAACAAGTTACGCTCAAAATAAAGTTAGTCCCTTTTGGTTTTGGTAAAAAAATCGAGAAAATCACCCCCTAATTAGTATCTTAAATGAACTTAATCGTTACGACTTCACAAGTTTCTTGACTCATGTATATATTGTTTATATGATCTGTAAGTTTCATCGGTTCAAAGTCCTTATTATTGAAATGGCTGTAGTGAAAAGGGGTTGAACGAGTCACTGATCACGAATGTATGCAAATTTAGAAACACCAAATCTCAATAAATTTTTGTCTAACAGAAAAACAAGAAAATACATGATATTCAGAAAAGAAAATCTGACTCTTTTTGTTTTTCGAGATTTTTGGTATCTCTAACAATTTTTAAGTTATTTTGAAAAAAAGCATATTTTTCAAAATTAAAATTTTTAAAAATTTTACTTTAAAACCAAATTTTTTCAAAAATAAGCACTTTAAATCGATAAAACTTACAGATCATATAAACACAACATAAGTAAAATAATTTGTGGAGCGGTAACGATTAATTTCATTTAAGTTGGTAATTAGGGGGTGGTCTTCAAGATTTTTTTTTTGTAAAAACAAAAGGGACCAACTTTATTTTGAGCGTAACTTGCTTAAATTTAATGCTAGAAACTTTTTGTAAAAACGGAAATAAATCTTTGTAAAAAGCTATAATGGGTTTTTCCCAAAAAATGCTTAATTTTTTGGATATTTCACGTCGAAATATTCTATTTGAAATTTGGTGAATATAAATCTGTTTTTCATTGGCTATAACTCTGGTTCTACGAGATCCAGAGACCTAACGTGTATACCATTTTTTTACTTTTTTATAGGCTATATTTTTACTAAGAACGTTTTTTTCGACAAAATACTTACTTTTTGAGTTATTTGCGAAAAACCGTCTAAAAATGTGGTTATTTTGTTGAAAAATGAACATATTTACTCGCAAATAACTCGAAAAGTGTTGACTTGGCGAAAAAGCTCTATAGAACAAAAGTTACTTAAAATTAGTCAGTTTACCCATTTCCGGACTTATTTTGGACATATATTTTTTCACCCCCAAGAGGGGGTGAAAGTCACCACCAGGGCAAAAGCACACATCGGCACAATATCACTTTTTTCTTTGACATGTAAGCTATACGTATGCCAAATTTCATGTCAATCCAAGCGGTTCTTTAAAATTTAGAGCAAAAACCGTGAAAGAATGGACTAATACATATTAAGAAAAACTGGCCAGTTGGTTGCTTAAACCAGTGCCAATAAAACATAAACACACACACACACACATATATTAAGAAAAAGATAGAATGTTCTTATAGTATAGGAGTCTAGGGCATTTGTGTTAAAATAAATTGTTTTTAAATAGAGCATCTATCCACTTGCAACTTTTAGCATTGTGTTCGAGATGACGAGAGGAAGAAAGTCTACAATAGAAAAATGGGTGGAAGAAATGTTTCCAAAGGTGCATAAACAGGTCAAAATCAGTATATTAAGGGCCAGATTTTGTTACTCGGGGGTTTTTGGGGCCGCTGAATATGAATATGTCATAAGAACCAACCCCGGAGCAACTGGTGCCCAGGGTTATTGCTAAGGCTCGTCATCTGGAGTTTCGAGGGTTTTTCATAGGTACTTTTATGCAAACAGATTCATTAACTGGGTTTCCGTGATCGCTGAACATAACACGAATATGCCACCAGAACGTCAGAACCGACTCCTGGTGCACCTGGTACTCAGGGTAACTGCCAACACACGTCATATTTTGGAGCTTTGAGGGTTTTCGGCACTAAATTGATGCAAACAGCTTAGTCGGGGTTTTTGGGGTTGATGAACCAATCCTTGGATTGTGTCCAATATTGTGACTAATATGCCCAAGTAGGTACTCTGCATCAATTTAGTATTGGAAAGAATCGAAATTCCATAAAAGGACATGCTTTAGCAGTGAGTCTGGATACCAGTATTCCGGTGGTCGGTTCTGATGACGTAGTTGTCTTCAGCAACCAAAAAAACTACCATGTACTCCAGAAGATGTACCTTAGAAGTGACTCTGGGCACCAAGTGCTACGGGGGTCGGTTCTGATGGTGTATTAATGTTCGAAGCCCCCAAAAATCTTCGAGTAAGAAAATCTGGCCCTAAATATGCTGATTTTGATATATTTATGTACGTTTGGATGCATTTTGTACACAGTGAATGCAATAATTATACATTTTCACCCATTTTCATGTTATCACATGACGTCATCCCAAACACAATGCAAAAAGTTGCATTCCAGTATTTACAATTAGAGTTATTCCGGTGTTTTTAGTTCTAAATGCCCTTAGTCCAAGTAATGAAGCTTAAAATAGGACAAAACCTCGCAATTTTTCCAGAATGGATCGATTTGCTTGAAAATTTGAGAGTAAGTAGTGGATAGTCCAAAGATCAAAATTTATATGATGCCGAAAGGCGCTTTTGCCATGGGAGTGGTTGCCACCCCATCTCGGGGGTGGAAATTTTTTATTATATTTTGACCGCAAAAGTTGGTAAAAATATTCATTCTAAGCAAAAAACGTTCTATACATTTTTTTTGATAAAATTAATAGTTTTCGATTTATTCGCTATCGAAAGTGTTTTATATCGAAAAAATCAATGTTTTTAATCAGTTTTCTGCAAATAACTCAAAAAGTTTTCGTTTTATCAAAACAACTTTGATTAACAAAAATGTACCTTTGAAAAAATCAACAATACCGTTTTTTTTTTAAATTTTGTTTAAGACCAATAGTAATCGAGCTATACTTTATTTTATATTATTTTTTCTTTGTCAAATGCTAAATATTGTAGTATCAAAGTCAAAAGACGGGAACACTATGCATTTTTCGAGGATAAAATGTTTAAACTAATTTGATGTATTTAAAAATATCTATCTCCAGAAATAAAAAAACAAGTCTTTAGCTCAAAAATCAAGTGGCTTATAATGAAAAGAATGTCAGTCCCTATTTTTTTCAGCGAAAAAGTGATCGGAAGCAAACCCCGAATCACCACCCTAATTAAAACGAGTCATTTTCGTTATTTGGTCTCCTTTATTTATGTATTACTAATAGGTTCTAGAAGTTTAACCGGCTTAGAATAATTAGTTTTTAAAAAAATGAAGTCAAAAGCGAATAACGAATTTTTGGAGCTTGGTAAAAAATTCCCTTTTCTTCAGAATATAAAGATTAGCATCAGAGATAAGGAAAAATATTTAGATATGAAATTGTAGCTTATTTAATTCCCAAGAACATGTTTTGCAAAAATTTTTTCTACGGTAAAAATTGAGTGAGCTATTGACAATTAAAACTGGTAATAACATGCAAAAACCACCTTTACCAACCCTTTTAAAGTCACCATTTTTTACGACTGAGGATTTTAAAATGATTTAATATTAAAAAGGTTACGGTTAAAAAATCAATATATTTTTTTGAAAAAAAAAAGGAGAAATCCAATTGGAAGCATATAGCGGTGTTTTCAGTCAATGGCCTTATTCATTCTTCTTTACTTATGTATTACTAATATATTCTAGAAGTTTAACTGGCTTAGAATTAATAGTTTTTAAAAAAATTGGAGTTAAAAGCGAATAACGACTTTTTGTAGTTTGGTAAAAAATGCCATTTTCTTCAGAATAGAAAGATTAGCATCAGATATACAAAAAAATGTTTTATTATGAAAGTCTAGGTTATTTAACTCCCAAGAACTTAATTTCAAAAAAAATTTTGTGCGGCAAAAATTGAGTGAATGCTAAATTAGTATAAAACATTGATTTTTTCGATATAAAACTAACACTTTCGATAGCGAATAAATCGAAAAGTATTAATTTGATCAAAAAAATGTTTAGAATATTTTTTGCTTAGAATGAATGTTTTTATCAACTTTTGTAGTCAAAATATCATAAAAAATTTCCACTCCCGAAATGGGGTGGCAACCACCCCCATGGTAAAAGCGCCTTTCGGCATCATATAGATTTTGATCCTTGGACTATCCACTACGTATTTTCAAATTTTCAAGCAAATCGATCTATTCTGTAAAAATTGCGAGGTGAAAAGCTTCGGTTTCTGGACTACCTGGTCTATTCTAAAATGTTATAAGTTACAGTGTAAGCTCGGATTATAGGCAAAATCCATTTTTGTCTATTTTGCCCATTCTAGGTGTTTTTTTTTTCACATTCCATCAAATCGAATAGAACCGAACCGAATGGAATAGAATCAAATAAAATTTCATTAACCTACATAATAATATAGTAATTAAGCACATAAGAAGTCTGTCGGCACTCCCTAAGTGCCACGCTCTTTATTATCACTTTTCTAATTTTGTATTTCATTTATTCTTAAAAATATTGTACTTACAAATTATAAATAGGTACCCAGTAGTTGTAAAACTTACCTGGAAAAGAAAATAACGAAATTAGTGTAAAAAGTTTATGCAATTTTAAATGTTAATAATTTTATACGTATTCTAAAATTTATAATGCTCCACGACTGTTTGATTTCATCTTTCAGATTTTGCTTTTTTTTAATTCTACGATTTCAGGTAGGTACCTAGTAAAAAGTACCTTATTTTTATTGACCAGCATTGTGGAACCCCAATTCATGAACCTAATGGGGAACAATTAAATTCCTATAAGAAATTTAAATTTGATTTATGCCAGATGATGATTCCATCCAACATATGTACAAAGTTATTCATCCTAGTTTTAAGTACTGTTTTGAAAAACATTTTATAGTGCGGCAGATTCGTGCCGCACTAGAATTGTGTATTTAATGATAGAAACATATAATTTGGACTACATATACTATATACTACACCTTTACATTTTACCTTTTACAAAACTGGCGGGCATTCAAAATGGCGACGATACATATGTGACTAATAGCACGATAACTTTTGAACGAAAAGTCCGACTTCAACCAAATTTTGTATATGGGTTATTCTTTTGGTGTACGTGTATAAGATCGAGCTCTTGAACCGGAAGAATCGGTTTACCAGAAGTTGTGTTTTTCCTGATTTTTTAAGTAAAAATATGTTGTTTTTTTTCAATTCTTTCACCCTGTATATATTAATTTTTCAAAAAGGTAATACCGACGTTGAAAAGATAACAATATTTTTTAGGAAATATTTTGAACTCTTTAGTTACGTTAATTACCAATTACACGTTTTTGAAATTCAGCTTTACAAATTCGCTTTTGAAATCCCAAAGTAGATTTACTCTACAGTCAATATTAACAAAGCTATTTAAATTGTTTATAAGCCAAAAATGACTCTACTTTAGTAAAATATATTCGGACTGATAAAAAGGACTTTTTAATGATTTGTTTCAATAGCTAGAAAAAAATATCTATTCGTATTTCATGTGGTTTCCACAGAATTGCTGTATCGTCTTCATTTTCTGAACAATAACATTGAGAATCTTTGGGATAAACAAATTGAATAAAATTAAAACTAATTGACGAATGGTCTTAAAATATTTTGTGCAGTATACGGATTGTTTGACTCAACTTTTCATGCAATATAAAAGTCTTAAGGTCATTTTCCCAAAAGTTATAGCAAATTTTTTATTTTCGAAATTGTAGTTATATTTTGCAATTTCCGAAACAACAAATGATTGGACTAAAATTCAAAAACTGCCATTTGAAACCTTAGCTCATCTACTAAAAGAAGAATATTATAAATAGGATATATAATTACCGTATTTTTACCTTTAGCGATTTACACGGAAAAACTACCATTTTTGGCCCTTATTTGTTAATAACTAAAATTCTCGTCCGACCTGTGACGGGCATTTTTGTATTTATAATGTATTATATAGGTATATAGTACCCAAAAAACCCATTTGCAACCTGGCTGCTCAAATGTTCCGACAAAAACCTTAATTCTCTAGACTAATAAGTTATTTGCCTACATGTTGCGTATATGCTTAGATTTAAATAGGCAACCTTTTTCACTTAGGTATGTTTGTTGCCTGTAAATCCAAGCTCTCGGATCAAGAAGTAATATTGAAAGTTATTGATGTCTAAAACTTTAGTTACTATTAATTTATTTCAATTTCTTTTAGTCAAACAATTACATTAATAAAGCACAAATTACCTCATACTGCAACAATAATTGGATAATTATTATAATTATTACCTCTTTATATTTGTACTGTTTGAAAAGCAATTATTTACTAATAACTTGCGGTTATTTGTCGTAGAATAACAGTTTATTTAGAAGAAAGTTAAGGTTAAATAAAAGGTGTAAGGTTATTGAAATGTTTTATAAATAGAATAAATTATATAGGTACACACAACCAAACTTGAAATCATCTGGTATTTCTTATTATTTTGTGCGAATTTAAAAAAACGAACACATGAAGTCAAACATTTATTTTAATGCAATTTAATAACAAATACATAACAATTCAATAAAACAATAAAGTATTTAAAAAACAAATTGAGACTAGTTGCTTTAAAGTCAATAGAATAAAAAATATCAATGTAAAAAGAATAATGGTTAAATTGTTTTTATTTTTTTTTTGTTTTTTTTTTTAGTCAGTGTTAGCACCTCTTTCCTTATGCAAGCTTCAGTTTGCGTGGGCACGCTCCTAATCAAATTATCAACATTTTGTTGTGGTAGGTTGCTCCATTCTTCAAGAGCAGCTTGTACCAGTCGTGCGGTGTTTTGTGGATTATCCCGGCGAGCTCTAATTTTTCTTTTAAACATATCCCACAAATATTCTATAGGATTAAGCTCGGTTGAGCAAGCAGGCCACTCCAATCAAGGGTTACCTTCTGCTTTAATGATTCTCTAGTCACCCTAATGGTATTTGGAGGTCCATTATTGTTGTATATTGTAAAGATAGTTTTAGTAGACCACTCTGTAAAACCTAACAACTGTTATCAGAGTAACACATTTCTTATTATTGTAAAAAGTACATTCGCCAAATGAGTATTAAATGAGCCTTCTTTGTAGAAAGATGTGTTTTATTTTAGTAAATTATAGTTTGTAATATTTACCCTCAAATTAGGGCTAAAATATATTACCAAGTGGCGACGAGGTTTATGGACATTTGTTCTAGTATTACGAACGAGACTAGTGACTTGTTGTCGTAGTTAACGCATTTTTTATATTAAAAATGCCGGACGTGCCAAAAACGCCATCGTATGTTCCGTTTACCGGTACCATTCAAGAGTTCGTGCCCGCTAACTCCGATTGGACAGTGTATAAGAAACGATTAAGTAATTACCTTGCTGCAAATGATATTAGTGACGAAAATCGGAAACGCGCTATTCTCTTAAGTTTATTAAATGAAGAAGCGTATAAATTGTTGTTCAATATGTGTATTCCAGATGAGCCAGAGATAAAAACGTTCAAAGAGTTGGTTGATTTGATGGATGAACATTTTAAACCGATTAAATCAGTGTTTAGTAACAGGGAAACTTTTTTTATAGCACGCAAAATGGCCAACGAAAGTGCCAAAGAATGGGCAGCACGTCTACGTAGTTTGGTAGTGTCGTGTGAATTTGGTGGCGCTCGTGAAATCGAACAGGCGTTAGTGAATCAATTTATCATAGGCTATGATAGTGACACAGTAAAAGATCGTCTCTACGAGGAGAAATCCACGGTAAAGTTTTCCGAGGTGGTGGAAATAGCTTCCGCAAAATCTGTAAGTTTTTCAAATTTACAAGTTGTAAACAAGGAACCAGAAATCCATTTCGCTGTCGGAAGCTCTTCCAAATTTAAACAGTCAGCGCATGTTCGCGCATCTACATCTCAGGAAAGCAACTTCGACGCAGTAGGGAGGAGCCAATCTTCAACAGCTGGAACTTCCACCAAAACTAAATGTTTGGTATGCGGACGTAAAAACCACAATTCAGATAAGTGTACCTATCGAGAATGTTTTTGTCACATTTGCAATATAAAAGGGCATCTAGCACCAATGTGTTCAAATAAAAATAATACGAATCCTGTGTTAATAGATTTATTAATTGATAATGAGTTGTTTACATTTACGTTGGATACTGGCGCTAGCTATAGTGTTATTTCAGAAAGCTTTTACAATTTAAATTTTAGCAATAAAATTTTGCAGGCAACCTCCAAAATTTTTAATCTTTATAATGGGGACAAATTAAAACCTTTAGGTTTCGTTAATTGTGAGGTTAAATATAAAGAGAAAAATACTATGTTAAATTTGTATGTTATTAGTAAAGGAGGACCTCCATTGCTAGGTAGAGATTTCTATAATTTGTTCGATCTTACCATTTTTAACGTAAACGATTTAGCATTTCCGTCAGATTTGAATGATATATTAAATAAATTTCAAAATTTATTTTCGCCTGGTTTGGGTAAATTTACCAAAGGTGTAATTTCAATAAAATTAAAATCTGATTCTGTAAGTCCTAAATTTTTTAGAGCTCGTCCTTTACCATTCGTGATGAGGGAAAAGGTAGAAAATGAGCTAAACAGGTTACTACAACTAGGTGTAATTGAAGCTGTAGATTTTTCAAGTTGGGGTACGCCTATTGTTCCTGTATTAAAAAAATGGATCTGTTCGAATTTGTGGTGATTTTAAAGTCACCGTAAATCCTTTAATAGAAATTGATTCATATCCTTTACCTAAAATTGAACACTTCTTTACAAAACTAAACGGGGGGTTACATTTTACAAAATTGGATTTATCTAATGCTTACCAGCAGATATGTTTAGATGAAAAATCGAAAGAGCTTCTAACGATTTCTACACATAAAGGTTTATTTCGTTATACTAGAGCACCATTGGGGATTGCAAGTTTACCTTCTAAATTTCAAAAAATTTTAGAATCACTTTTACAGGGTCTTGATGGTGTGGTATGTTTTCTAGACGATATCCTCGTCACTGGTAAAAATAGGGAAGAGCATTTATCAAGGCTGGATACAGTTCTTTTTAGGTTAGAAAATCCAGGTTTAAAATTATCTGTAGATAAGTGCGAATTTTTTAAAGAAAAAATTACATATTTAGGCTACGATATTGACAAAGATGGTTTACATACCTCTGAATCTAAAATCGAGGCAATTGTCAAGGCGCCGACGCCTACTAATGTGAACAGTTTACAGTCATTTTTAGGGTTAATAAATTATTACGGCAAATTTGTTAAAAACCTATCTACCGTGCTAAATCCTCTTTATAATTTATTAAAACAAAAGGTATCATGGAATTGGTCAGTTGACTGCCAAAATGCATTTCTAAAAGTTAAACAAATTTTAGTGTCAGCACCGGTTTTAGTACATTATAATCCCGAACTACCCCTAAAATTAATAACTGATGCTAGTGAGCAGGGGGTTGGAGCGTTAATCTCTCATGTAATGCAGGATGGTACGGAAAAAGTAATTGCATACGCCTCACGTACACTATTAGACAGGGAGAAAAATTTTTGTACATTAGAAAAAGAAGCATTAGCGGTTGTATTTGGGTTATGTAAATTTCATAACTATTTATATGGAAGAAAATTCACGTTAGTCACGGATAATAAACCATTGTCATATATTTTTCATCCAAATAAAAAAAATACCGCAATATTCAGCTAATAGATTGCGAAGGTGGGCCATAATTCTATCTAGTTTTCAATATGATGTACAAGTAGTAAAAAGTGAAAATAATCCAGCGGATATGTTGTCACGTTTTCCGCAATGTATTGAAAATAATTCAGTTGAAAATGTTGAATTTAATTATGTTGAGTATTTTTCATAAAATTGTAATTTTCCTATTAAATTGGAAGAAGTTAGGGAGGCAACCAAAAATGATAAGGTTTTATCTGCGGTTCGCAAATTTGTTGATGTGGGTTGGTCTATAAACAAAAAATTTGCAAAAGATATTAAATTTAAGTCATTTTATAAAATTAGGAATGCATTATCTATCGAGTCAGATTGTTTAATTTGGAATAATCGAATTATAATTCCGTCTAAATTACAACAAAAAATTTTACAAAGTTTACATTCATCACACATGGGCGTAGTTAAGATGAAAAGCTTAGCGCGATCTTATTTTTGGTGGCCTGGATTAGGAAAACAAATTGAAGAAATATGTAGAACTTGTGAAAACTGTTTAAAATTTAAGAATGTACCTGAAAAAACCGAAATTCAATCGTGGCCTTGGCCGGAACGACCTTGGGAAAGACTTCACTTGGATTTTATGGGTCCATTTTTGAATAAAAACTTTTTAATAATATTAGATGCTCATAGTAAGTGGATAGAAGTATTTCCCATGAGTTCAATAACTTCTGCCATGACTATAGACGTTCTACGGTCATGTTTTGCACGTTTTTGGGTTGCCGTGTCAAATAGTAACCGATAATGGTAGTTCTTTTTGTTCGGATCAGTTTCAAAATTTAAAAAATAATAATAATATTGTTCATATTACTACTCCCCCATATCATCCTTCATCTAATGGCGCTGCAGAAAATGCTGTAAAAACAGTAAAAAATGCTTTAAAAAAATTTTTAGGTGATAAAAAAATGTACACCTTAATTTAGCATTAAATAATTTTCTCTTCGATTATCTCTCCACTCCTCATTGCACAACTAAGGTAAGTCCTGCAAAATTAATGTTAAATAGGAACTTAAGGACAAGATTTGACATTTTATTACCAGGTGATCGAAAAAATTTAAGAAATAATGTAACTACAATACAAAATAAACAAAAAATGTATTCTAGCGGTAAGAGATTTTTAGTGTTTCAGCCTGGTGAACAAGTGACTGTGCGCGACTATCGTAAAAAAGTACGGTTGAGTGGATAAAAGCCGTAGTTTTAAGGAAAATCGGAAAAGTAACATATATTGTTCAAATTCCTGAACTAAATGATGTTAACTGGAAACGTCATTTGAACTAAATTAAAAAATTTCATATAGTGGAATCTTCACTACTGAGTGGTTCAAATGAAATTTCTCCTATTGTAGATACTGATGTAAATATTGTAAATAAAGAGAATTTAAGTAAAGAAAGTACTGAACGGCTTAAAAGAGTGGTCAAACCCATAGATCGTTTAACGTATGAGTAATTTCTTTTTTATTATTTTGTAAATACTTATATTTGTTTTACTAGTAAAAAATAATTTTTTTTAAGGGGGAGATGTTGGATATTG